>NC_073304.1:93602576-93760357 GCF_027595985.1 Sorex araneus | reverse complement strand
TATGCCAGCCTACAATTAGGACAGGAACCTGGTTTCTGAGTCAGATGCCCCGGTAACCGTGCTGACCACCTGTCCCACGCCCACTCACACTGCCTTTGGAGAGCTCTCCCTGACCCCCATTTCCCTCTCGGCCTGCCATCTGCGGTGGCCTAGATAGACTTCCTGTCGCCACCCACTGCCGGCCGGCCCTGGGAGTCCCTGGCCAGCTTGTGGAGCCCTAAATACTGCACCCCAGCCAGTATCCCTGCAGATCCCAGCCGCTATTCTGACAGCACCTGAGTCTGCTTGGGGCGTTTCAAAGCTTTGTGTGTGTGCAGAAAAAAAAAAGGCACAAAACTGGGCCACATTGACCAAGGACATTTTTATCCTGCGCTCCCTTCAATTTGTCTTAGGTGGAAGGGATTCCAAATATATACCATGACAGAGATGATGATTGTTTACAGTAGTATTTATGCTCTTCTTCCCCAGTTAAAAAAACCCACTAATTGTGTGTGTGTGTGTGTGTGTGTGTGTGTGTCTGTGTAGCTGTCATAAACCCAGACAAAAGCTGCTTTGTTTCTCGAGGGAGAAGGTTCCATTTTCTTTTACAGCTAGGTGCAGCCATGTGACTGAGTTCTGGCTAGTGTTATGTAACTGAAAACTCTATCATGCTTTTAGGCTGTTCCTTTCAAGAGCCTGGGCAAGTCAGTCCTTTTTGACCCTTTGATTCATTTTCTGCCTGGGATGCAGAAGCAATGGCTGGCGCTTCCTCAGCAGTTTTGGTCTCTGAAAAAAGATCTACTCTATAGAAACTATCAATAGCTGACACTAGCCCTGAACTTCTTCAAGGACATTTTAATTAATTTTTAAAAACTGAGTTGACATGGGTTTACAAGGGTGCAAATGGGTTATGTATTTGCGTGTGTGTGTGTGGGCAGGGGGTACAGTTCTCCCTGCAAAGTGCCAATATCCTTTCATGACAACTTATTGGAAATTAAGTTACTGCTCTCAGATTTTGTGTGTTTTTTCATTTGGTTGGTTGGTTGATTTCGTTTTGCAGCTGACCCTCTAAGTAATCCATCTTCTTTAACAGCAATGAACACCTAACTCTTCACAGAGCATATTCGGAACTTTATCTCATTTACAAATAATAGGAGGATCTTTCCCGAGCAGTTTCTAACTTGTCCTGGTTCCAGGAAAGCCAGTTAGGGCCAACCACGATCACCAGAGAACTGGTGAGATACTGATCCATGTGGCTGTGCAGGAGATCACGACAAACACTTGTCTCAGAGGGTCAAAGAAGGGGTGCCGTGACTCCCCTGTCCTCACCTTTTCACTTCTCCATCCTTAAAATGCTACACTGAGCTCTGTCAAGAGCTTTTTATAAATATTGTCGGGTAGGAAAAAAAACTTCCCTCATAGAGCTCTAGTAACGCTTTCCCGTTCTTTTCTGGGGACGGTTAGACTCATCCTCCGCCTTGTCCCAGCAGCCAGTGGAGCGCTTCAGGAAGTCTGAGAGAAATGGAGGCGGCAGGAGGGGTCGGTGAGCTACAGCCTGGTGACACCTGTTCCAAAGGAGCAATTGGCCCACCTCCACCCCGCAGAGCTATCCTGTCTTCTTCTGTGTCCACCTCCCCACTTTCTCCTGCACACCCTTCCTCCACCCAGGCCCTCGCCAGATTTGCTCTACACGCTGCGCAGCCACTCTTGCTCCTGCCCCCTCCTCTGCTCCTTGAAGAAGTCCTAGCAGGGGCCTGATTATTCTAGCCATTTTTTTTCTTTTTTTGGGTCACACCCGGCAGTGCTCAGGGGTTACTCCTGGTTCTGCACTCAGAAATTACTCCTGGTGGTGCTCGAGGGACCACTGAGGATGTGGGATGCTGGGAATCGAACCCGTTTACAAGGCAAAGGCCCTATCCGCTGTGCTATCTCTCCAGCCCCCTAGCTGTTCCTTCAACCGGCTTGTTGTATGCAAGAAGTCCAGCCACGGCAGGCTGTCTCTTAAAACCTTTCATGTCAGCTCAGAGCACTGGAGTGTGAGCTCTGCATGCAAGAGGACGGGTCCCATCCTTGATACTGCATGGTCCCCTGAGCACTGCCCAAAGGCATCAAAAACAATAACAAAAAAGACCCAACTAAAACAAAATATATGTTTATATTGGTTTAGAATAAACCTTGAAGAGGATGGGGTATCTCAAGCCAACAGAACCCCACTTTCCAAAGGGGGTGGTAAGAGCTATGGTACTTCAATAATAATTTTTTTAAAAATTTGCAAAGTATTCCTTCCTTCCTTCCTTCCTTCCTTCCTTCCTACCTTCCTTCCTTCCTTCCTTCCTTCCTTCCTTCCTTCCTTCCTTCCTTCCTTCCTTCCCCTCCTTCCTTCCATCCATCCTTCTTTTCTTCTTTCCCTCCTTTCTTTCTTCCTTCTTCCATTCTTCCTTTCTCCCTTCTTTCCTTCCATTCTTCTTTTCTTCCTTCCATTATTCCTTCCTTCCTTACTTCATTCTTCAATTCTTTCCTTCTTCCCTTTCTTCCTCCCTCCCTCCCACCCTCCTTCCCTCCCTCCCTCCCTCCCTCCCGCCCTCCTTCCCTCCCTCCCTCCCTTCCTTCCTTCCTTCCTTCCTTCCTTCCTTCCTTCTTCCTTCCTTCCTTCCTTCTTCCTCCCTCCCTCCTCCACCCTTCCTTCCTCCCTTCCTTCCTCCCTCCCACCCTCCTTCCCTTCCTTCCTTCCTTCCTTCCTTCCTTCCTTCCTTCCTTCCTTCCTTCCTTCCTTCCTTCCTTCCTTCCTCCCTTCCTCCCTTCTTTCCTTCCTCCCTTCCTCCCTTCTTCCCTTCCTCCCTTCCTCCCTTCTTCCCTTCCTCCCTTCCTCCCTCCCTTCCTTCCCTTCCTTCCTCCCTCCCTCCCTCCCACCCTCCTTCCTCCCTCCCTCCCTCCCACCCTCCTTCCCTCCTTCTTCCTCCCTTCTTCCCTTCCTCCCTTCCTCCCTCCCTTCCTTCCCTTCCTTCCTCCCTCCCTCCCACCCTTCCTCCCACCCTCCTCCCTCCCTTCCTTCCTCCCTCCCTCCCTCCCTCTCTCCCTCCCTCCCTCTGTCCCTCCCTCCCTTCCTTCCTTCCATCCTTTGTTCTTTCCTCCCTTCCTTCCCTTCCTTTCTCCCTCTCTCCCACCCTCCCTCCCACCCTCCTTCCTTCTTCCTTCCTTCCTTCCTTCCTTCCTTCCTTCCTTCCTTCCTTCCTTCCTTCCTTCCTTCTTTCCTTCCTTCCTTCCTCCCTCTCTCCCTTCCTCCCTTCCTTCCTCCTCCCTCCCACCCTCCTTCCCTTCCTTCCTTCCTTCCTTCCCTCCTTCCTTCCTTCCTTCCTTCCTTCCTTCCTTCCTTCCTTCCTTCCTTCCTTCCTTCCTTCCTTCCTCCCTCCCTACCTTCCCTCCTCCCTCCCTCCCTCCCTCTCTTTCTCCCTCCCTCCCTCCCTCCCTCCCTCCCTCCCTCCCTCCCTCCTTCCTTCCTTCCTTCCTTCCTTCCTTCCTTCCTTCCTTCCTTCCTTCCTTCCTTCCTCCCTCCTTCCTCCTTCCTTCCTTCCTTCTCTTCTCCCTCCCCTCCCTCCCTCTTTCCCTCCATTCCTTTCTCCTCTCTCTCCCAAAGGTTGCACACTGAGACCACACACTGCTGTGGTGCCAGGGTATCCCTGGCATTGGCACTGGGATGATGCTTGGCACGTGTGGGCCAGTGCAGGGATCAAATATGTGACCTCAGCCTTGCAAAGTCACTGCTGTGCCCCTGAACTCTTGCCAGGCTCTAATAATGTTTCTTTTTTTGGGAGGGGTCGGGTAGTGGGGGTTAATGTCTATTATGTAGGTTCTCCCCTGGTCATTTTGTGAAGTATCTGGCATGAATGTTACCACTCTGCTCTTTGAGAAGAGGGAAACGGAAAGCTGACAGTTCCTGTAGAAGGCAAGGATTGGATTCATTTCTTCACTGTGCTGGCTGGTGCCACAGCAGCTAAGAGTATGTAGCCGGAACAAGTTGGCCGTGTAGCCCTGGCCTTAGGGGCTGTGGGCCTGGAGGAACTAGACGTCAGGGTGGCTCTGAGCCTCGGTGACCTCGGCTGCAGTACAGAGGACTCTCTGCAGGCGCTTTTGGTGTCTTGGAAGGCAGCAAACACATTGACACTCGGCACCGGCTCTGCCGTCGACTGAAGGGACCCCTCCACCTGGCCCTGGCCTCGTCACTATGCCCACAGCTTGAAAGCAGCGCCAGGAACAGCCCAAGCACCTCGAGTTGGTAGGGTGGTGGATGAGAACACCGTAACTGTCTTTTGTTCCATAAACAGTAGTGTTTTGGTTTGGGTTTGGTCTGGGGGCAACACCCAGCCGTGCTGCTCAGGGTTCACTCCTGGTGGGACTCAGGAACTGTATGCAGTGCCGGGGATCGAACCCTGGTTGGCTGCATGGAGGGCAAACACTTGACTCACTGTACTATCGCTTCAGCTTCAGTGGCTTGTGGTTCATATGATTTCCATGAGTTATTATTTGAAAAGGATGTTCTGATACCCGGGAGAAAGCAAGTCGTAAAGCCTTGCGCACCTCCCGCCTCGGGGCTGAAGGCTTTGGGGACAGCTGCTCAGCTCCGTCTTTGCCTTCTGCTCCCCTGTCCCCCCATACTTTTTGCTCCCTACTGCCTAGCTAGGACGAGAGTGATAGCACAGCGGGTAGGGCGTTTGCCTTGCACATGGCAGACCCGGGTTTGATTCCTCCATCCCTCTCAAAGAACCCGGCAAGCTACCGAGAGTGTCCTGCCTGCACGGCGGAGCCTGGCAAACTACCCGTGGCGTATTTGATATCCAAAAACAGTAACAAGCCTCACAATGGAGACGTTACTGGTGCTCGCTCAAGCAAACCAATGAACAAAGGGACAACAGCGCGACAGTGTTACAGTGCTACTGCCTAGCTGCTAATCTGGTTTCTTTCTTCTTTTTTTTTTCTTTGCTTTTTTGTTTGTTTTGTTTTGTTTTTTGGGTCATACCTGGCTCTGCACAGGGGTTACTCCTGGCTCTGCACTCAGGAATTATCCCTGGTAGTGCTCAGGGGACCACATGGATGCTGGGAATCGAACCCGAACCCGGTCGGCTGCATGCAAGGCAAATGCCCTACCTGCTGTGCTATCTCCAGCCCTAATCTGGTTTCTTTCACCTCCCTCAAAGGCGCTGGTAGAATCCCCTCAAAGAGGTCTGCTTGGCTTTATCTGCTTCTTCGTGTTTGTGTTGGCTAACTTTTTTAATGCTTAAGATGGCACTGAGAAAAAGTGAGTCTGAACGCAGCTGAGGACAGGGGCTGGGTTCGAGCGTTCTGCATGTACCTAAGGAGGCAGGCACTGGTGGGACGCGTTGCTGAGCCCTTGCTTCTTGGGAATGACCCCCCAGAGCATGCCATGAGACCCCCTGCTCCAGGCAGACAGGAGGACTCGCTGCTGGAGGAGGGGAAAGGAACTTCCCTGGGGCAGCAAGGGGGGGGGGGTGGGGAGGGGCTTGAGGGTGAGGAACAGAGCAGGGCTGAAGGGGAAGAGGGAGGAATCAGAAGCTCCAGGTTGGCTACTTCGCCGCTGTCTTGCTCCCAGATATATGGGGTTAAAGCTCCTCAGCCACTTCCCTCGCTTTGCCAGGAGGAGATGTGGGGATCATGAGGAGAGTGGAGGGGAACCCTGATTGTAGGGGAAGTTTTGCAGATACAAGAGGGTCTTACACCAAGAGAGACCCAATCTAAAAGTTTAGTAGACATGCTGTGAAAAGGCTTCCTTCCTTCCTTCCTTCCTTCCTTCCTTCCTTCTTCCTTCTTCCTTCCTTCCTTCCTTCCTTCCTTCCTTCCTTCCTTCCTTCCTTCCTTCCTTCCTTCCTTCCTTCCTTCCTTCCATCCTTTGTTCTTTCCTCCCTTCCTCCCTTCTTCCCTTCCTCCCTCCTTTCCTTCCTCCCTTCTCCCTCCTTTCCTTCCCTTCTTCCTCCCTCGCCTCCCACCCTCCCTCCCACCCTCCTTCCCTTCCTTTCTCCCTTCCTTCCTCCCTCCCTTCCTTCCCTTCCTTCCTCCCTCCCTCCCACCTCCCTCCCACCCTCCTTCCCTTCCTTTCTCCCTTCTTCCTCCCTCCCTTCCTTCCCTTCCTTCCTCCCTTCCTTCCCACCCTCCTTCCCTTCCTTTCTCCCTTCCTCCCTTCCTTCCTTCCTTCTTTCCTCCTTCCTTCCTTTCTTCCTTCCTTCCTTCCTTCCTTCCTTCCTTCCTTCCTTCCTTCCTTCCTTCCTTCCTTCATTCCTTCCTTCCTTCCATCCTTTGTTCCTTCCTCCCTTCCTCCCTTCTTCCCTTCCTCCCTTCCTCCCTCCCTCCTTCCCTTCCTCCTCTCCCTCCATCCCACCCTCCCTCCCACCCTCCTTCCCTTCCTTTCTCCCTTCCTTCCTCCCTCCCTTCCTTCCCTTCCTTCCTCCCTCCCTCCCACCCTCCTTCCTCCTTTCTCCCTTCCTTCCTTCCTTCCTTCCTTCCTTCCTTCCTCCTTCCTTCCTTCCTTCCTTCCTTCCTTCCTTCCTTCCTTCCTTCCATCCTTGTTCCTTCCTCCCTTCCTCCCTTCTTCCCTTCCTCCCTTCCTCCTCCCTTCCTTCCCTTCCTTCCTCCCTCTCTCCCACCCTCCCTCCCACCCTCCTTCCCTTCCTTCTCCCTTCCTTCCTCCCTCCCTTCCTTCCCTTCCTTCCTCCTTCCCTCCCACCCTCCTTCCCACCCTCCTTCCCTTCCTTTCTCCTTCCTTCCTCCCTTCCTTCCTTCCTTCCTTCCTTCCTTCCTTCCTTCCTTCCTTCCTTCCTTCCTTCCTTCCTTCCTTCCCTCTCTCCTTCCCTCTCTCCTTCCTCCCTCCCTCCCTCCCTCCCTCCCTTCCTCCCTCCTTTCCTTCCTTCCTTCCTTCCTTCCTTCCTTCCCTCTCTCCTTCCTTCCTTCCCTCTCTCCTTCCTTCCTCCCTCCCTCCCTCCCTCCCTCCCTCCCTTCCTTCCTCCCTTCCTTCCTTCCTTCCTTCCTTCCTTCCTTCCTTCCTTCCTTCCTTCCTTCCTTCCTTCCTTCCCTCTCTCCTCCCTCCCTCCCTCCTCTCTCCTCCTTCCTTCCTTCCTTCCTTCCTTCCTTCCTTCCTTCCTTCCTTCCTTCCTTCCTTCCTTCCTTCCTTCCTTCCTTCCTTCCTTCCTTCCTTCCTCCTTCCTTCTACTTAGCGCTTACTCCTGCCTCTGTCTTTAGGGTTTCTCCAGACTTCAGAGGCCACATGTATTGCCGAGAATCAAACTAGCATCGACTGAGTGCAGAACAAGCATCCTACCTAATATCCTCAGTCTTGGGCCCCAAAGGCACCTTCTTTCTTTAGGGGAGCGAGTAAGAGACCCTTTGGTTACTCCCAAGCAAGCACTTAATTCTGAACCTGTGTTCGGATGCCAGCAAGTCTGAGGAGGCCCGTGTCGTGAATACACATGACCCTAATGCAGCCAGAGGAAGAAGCACAATGATTGTGGAGACCCTGAACCCCAAGCCCCTGGGCATGTCCTCCTGTTTGACTTCATGAACAGTTTCTGGTGAGAGAGCCTTGATCCCCCCCTCCTGCACTCCCCGCCCCCCCACACTCCCAGTTAAGGTCACCTTTAGCTGTGCCTTCATCAGTGACATCCACATCCCTCCCCTGTCTCAGCACTTTCCTCTTCTCTGCTCCTAAAGAACCTGCATTTCCCTTTCCCGGCTCCATTCTCAGCTTCCTGTGTGCCCAGACTCTTGCACTTGTCATCACATCTTCAGGATGCATTTAGTTGGTACAGGAAGTTGCACCAGATGGGAGATGGAACCAGCAATCAATAAAAAAAAAAAAAGAGCTATGTTTCTAAGAAAATGCATCACTGCCTCCCTCAGGAGTAGTGTACCATATGTCCTAATATCCCCTGGAACAATGGATCTAATTTTAGCTCTTCTGCTGGGCTTTCCCCGCCAGCTCAACCACGAAAAAGAACGAAAGGGTTGGGGCGGGGGAGTAAGAGTTTTAAACCTGCTTCTCCCCAACTTGCTGATGATTTATAGTAAAGATGGCATTTTCTTTTAACCCTTGCATGGGCCATCAGAAAAACAAACAAACAAAATTCTCTCTTCCTCTAGCTTTATTTCTCTTGGCTACTAGTTTAGTATATTTATGGTGCATGAGTCATCAGGCTGCCGCCTGATTGGATAAAAACCGAGCACCCCTGAGACCATCAGTCAGTTATAGCTATTCTCAGCTTCATTCACAGATTTATGAGCCTGCACACATACAGAAGGAGGGAGGGAGGGAGAGGAGAGAGAGAGAGGGAGAGAGAGGGAGGGAGAGAGAGAGAGAGAGAGAGGAGAGAGAGAGAGAGAGAGAGAGAGAGAGAGAGAGAGAGAGAGAGAGAGAGAGAGAGAGAGAGAGAGATTCATTCAGCAAAGTTCATTCATAAAAATTTAACACTGCTTCTCCCCCCCCGCATCCCTCAGCCTCCTGCAGGCGGATGGAGTCCTGAAAGCAGCTCGGAGCCCGTCGGGGAGGGAGGGCGCGGGCAGCGGGGCGCGCGCGAGGGGGCGCGGGCGGGGAGGGGAGCCGAGGAGCCCCGCGGGGTAGGGGGGACACCGCCCGTCCTGGCAAGGCCGCGGAACCGCGCCGTTCGGAGCACTCCAGGCCGGTGGCCCCGGCGGGATGCGAGACCGGCTCCTCCGAGAGAGGGCGACCCTCCGACGATGCCTCCAACTCCGCAGGAGGGCCTCGCTGCCCGCGGACCGCGGCTGCTCCTTAAGATGAGCCCTCCCTGGAACAAATAAGGGGTTAACTGGCCAGTGCTTGCCCCGCCCCGCCGGAGGGAGCAGGGTTTGAAAGTTCCTGCGTGCCGCGGGCCAGGCGGAGGGGGGGTGGCGGGCCGCTAACTCTGTCCCGCACGGCTGCGGCTGCGGCGCGGCCCGGGGCTCGGCCGGCTTCCGAGTTGGGAAGGGAGGGACGCCTGGGGGCAGCGGCACAGCCCGGCCCGGCCCGCGGAGCCCTCCCCGGCGAGGAGCCCCGGCTGCCGCCGCCGCCTGCCTGCAGGCAGCACGCCCGGAGCGGGCCCGGGGAGGAGCCGGGGCCCGGGGCTGTCATCCAGGGGGTGGCCCGTGGCGAGCGGGGCGCGGGGCGCGGAGGCGCGGGCGCCCAGGAGCGCGCATGTAGCAGACGGGCGAGGCGGTTTATGCAACCAGATCCAGTGTCAGCACTGCCAGGGCTATGCGAGACCGCGGCCAGGACAGCCTGGCCGGACTGGTGCTCTATGTAGGACTCCTCTGGCACCCCGGGATGCTGCACAGAACCAAGTACAGTCGCTTTCGGAACGAGTCCATCACGTCCCTGGATGAAGGCAGCCCCGGCGGTTCGGTGGGCAGCAAGGGCGCCCCGCAGCCTCCCTACCCCGCCCTGGCACCGCACCTGCCCCCCGAAGATGCCACCTCGGCCACCCAGGAGAGCCCCACCCCGCTGTGCACCTTGATCCCGCGCTTGGCCAGCGTGAAGCTGGCCAACCCAGCCACCTTGCTGAGTCTGAAAAACTTTTGCTTGGGTACCAAGGAGGTGCCCCGGCTGAAGCTCCAGGAAAGCCAGGACTCGGCTCCCAGCAGCCCGGCACCCGCCGAACCCAGTCCCAACCGAACCGGCGCTCTCAACAGAACTGCGCCTCTGCCGCAGCTGCCTGCGCAGGAGCTGGGGGGTGGCAGAGCTGCCTGCCTGACCCGGACACCGGATGCCTGTCCCCTTCCCGGGGAGCCCACCCCGGGGAGCAGGCCAGACAGGTTCTTTCTGCAGCACCTGTTGGGGATGGGCATGAACTTCTACGTGCGGGTGAGTTCATTTCTCTCTCACGCTCTTTCTAAGAACTTCTGGGGGGTGGGGGCGTCCTCCCGCACTTTTGCCAGAGACCCTGGCCTCACCTGGTTCTGTGAGAGGTCACAGTCCAGGGGATCAGGGGCCTCCCTAGACAGAATTGAAATCTGCGTGGTGCAGACCACCCTTTGGTTCAAGGGCCTGAGCTGGGGCTAACTTGTAGGTCATGGCCTTGTGTCCAGCTCCTTGGGGACAGCCTGATGTGGCCTCCGTCTCCACTGCCGCTAGTGTTATCCTGATCTGAAAAGGGTGCAGAATTTCAAATTTGCTCAGAGCTGGATACCCCAGTAGGTGGTGCCGGCCATTGTATTTCGGAGACATTTCTGTGTGTGAAGCATACAGGGCATGAAAGGGACCTGGAAGATCTTTAAAATTTTAATTCAGTCTTTAACATACACAGATGAAAATCTTAGGGCTGGTCCCTAGTCCGGTGCTGTGCTAGGAGCTGGTTTCACCCAGCCTCCACCCCACTTGTGCTCTGGCAGGTGGGTCAGACCCATGATCAAATGTGCAAAATCAAGGTCCTTTCTGGCTTTGTATCTGCCCTCATGCAGATCTGGGAGAGATCAAGATGACTGAGATGTCGTGGCCTTTGCCCATCTGGAGCTGATGTTCTAACTGGGGAGTGCAGTGGATGCACGCGAAACAATAAAAATTAGTGATGAATACCCAGTGCAAGTGAACGCAGGGGGAATTTGGAAGAGAGGGAAAGGTTGTGTGGTCTGGACTTTGTTCTCCTGGGAAGGTTTCAGGTAGAGAGTGCACCTGGAGAGAGAACAGAGTGGGATTGGCAGAAAGAAGAGGCGTCTGGCAGGGCAGGTAGAGCAGCGGAGACAGGTGTCTCTGTGGTGATGGCAGAGAAGCATGGCATGCTGGCTTTCCAGAGAAGCAGGACCTGCTGGAGGACAGGGGGCCGGGGGCAACGTGGCTGGCACAGAGCTGGTGCTCTCAGAAAGGAGGAGGGCACATGCATGGACGTAGAGCATTGGTGACCTGCGGAGGAAAGGGGCTGTTGCTCTAAGCTCTTGCACATGGAGTGAGGGGCTTGTAAATAGTAGCTTGAGGCAAGCACACTTCCAGGCCTATGTGCACAGGTTGACTTGCTGATGGCGGTTTCAAAAAGGTTTATCCGTGGATTGATTTGAGATAGATTAAAGGGGGTGGTGGTGAGGGAATGAGATGGTCAGAGGCTGTGAGAATGACCCTCTGGGAGTTTAGGCCTGATTGCTGCGACCATGGGAAGATGAGGGAAAGATGCAGGAAACTCAGCAGGAAGTCTCAATAGCATGGGGTATTGATCAGCTCATTTGAGGTCAAAATGCAAACAGAAGTGTGGCCATTGCTGGAGCAGATTGGGGGATCTGTTTTTGCTGTTGATGGAGCAGGTGGAGGATTGTTGACGAAGGACTGTAAAGAGGAAAGCAGAGCTTCAGCTTTGGCCTCAGAATGGGATGAATGATACCTGTGATAGAACATAATTGGGGGAAGGGATTTCAGGATGCTTTTGACACACCATTAAAAGTCATGCCAGGTCAGAGCATAGCACAGCGGGTAGGGCATTTGCCTTGCACGCGACTGACCTGGGTTCGATTCCTGGAATTCCATATGGTTCTCCAAACATTGCCAGGAGTTATTCCTGAGTGAAGAGCCAGGAGCAACCCCTAAGCATTGCTGGGTGTGACCCCAAAGCAAAAAAATTAAAAAATAATAAAAATTAAGAAGTCATGCACTAAGCACTCAGGCGAGAAGTCTGATCTGAAGGTACCAAGTAGAGAGATAGTCTAGTAACTGTAACCGGCAGACAAGATCTCAAGGAAGGCCATTAAAGAATGGACAATGGATGGGTCACCGAGAGAGCAGCTTGGGACAGCCTTGGCAAAGAGTTAACTCAAACCTCTAAGGATGATAAATTTCTAGGACACTCAGCTCCTGCTCTCCTGCACAGTGATGTGGCTCATAATGAAAATAGTTTCATGTACCTATTAAAAGTTCTTGGGCACATTCTCAATTGTCCAACTTAAGTGTCGGCCAGGTGCTAATGGGCAGATGAGTGACTGTCCAAACCCAGGCTAGGCACCTGAAGTCACATCTCCTCAATACCCTTCCCAGTCTGTCTGCTCCTCCTTCCCTCTTGACCTCTTGGCCGCTCTCTCATCCCACACACCTCTAGAAATTTAAGTGTAGAAAGACTTGCTGTGTGGTCTTCAAGTTCCCGGGCAGGGTTTCCATCTGAGTGTTTGGTTTTATTTGGTGGGATGGGGGCATAACTGGCAATGTTCAGGGATCATTTTTGGCTCTGTGCCCTGGGACCACCACCAGTTCAGTGGAACCCCTGACACGTGATACAGGATTCAGACCAGGGTAGTGGCCACAGTCATGTGCCAGACAAGTGCCTTAACCTTTTTTTTTCCTTTTTGGGGTCACACCTTGGGATGCACAGGGGTTATTCCTGGCTCTGCACTCAGGAACTACTCCTGGCAGTGCTCGGGGGACCATATGGGATGCTGGGAATCGAACCCGGGTCAGCTGTGTGCAAGGCAAACACCCTACCCGCTGTGCTATCGCTCCAGCCCCGTGCCCTAATCTTTGTTCTATTTTGCAGGCCTATTTTTTTGGTTTTCGGTGAAGATACTGTTTGTGTTTCCTTGGTGATGATAGTTGATTCCAGGGAGAGTGCTGAACCCTCACCCCATGAGTGACACTCCTGCCAATACCAGTTCATCAGATACCACTGACTTCATTCATTTTAATAAAATTCTGACTTTGCAAACTGGAAGGATGCATGGAGTTACCCGCTGAGTCTACTGACTGGACTCAGTGCCGGAAACCCAGCACTCTGGACATATCTAGTGGTACATTTGCCATCTGCCCTCAGTTAGAGTTAGATTTCAGTTTAATTTTTTGTAAATAACTCTTCTTTAGGTCTAATAATATGTAATTAATGATGGCCATGCATTTATGCAGCCAGGACTATTTTATGAACCATATGAATTTTATGAAAAAAATTTTTTGCCTCCCTAGCAGTGCTCAGAAGACCTGAGGGCCACTCCCGTGGACACTCAGCTTGGGGGTGGGGACTTAATATTTCAGTACTTGGGCCTACTGGTAATGGAAGCCACCTGGGCCATACCTGGTGGGAGAAGATACAGCTAGGACCCTGCACACACAAAGCATTCTTAGAGATGTTGAACCAGAAACGGCCAGCCAGACCCTCGTCTGAGCAAAGCAGGGAGGTGGGTGAGGGTGATTAAATGATGCCAACTCTTTATTCCTACCCTAAGATTAAGTCTTTCTTCTTCTTCTTCTTCTTCTTTTTTTTTTTTTTTTTTTTTGACTTTTTGGGTCACACCCGGAGATGCTCAGGGCTGACTCCTGGCTCTGCACTCAGCAATCACTCCTGGCGGTGCTCAGGGGACCATATGGAATGCTGGGAATTGAACCCAGATCGGCCGCATGCAAGGCAAATGCCCTACCCGCTGTGCTATCGCTCCAGTTCCAAGTCTTGCTTCTTTTAAAGGGCTTCTCAAGTTAACCACAGACTCCTCTGTGCGTCCACAAACTACAAACATTCACTCAAAACTCTCCCCAGGGGCGCCAGATGGCCTGTGGTGAGTGTGGAAAATAGGCCATGGCACCCATACTCTCACCTCTAGAAGGAGAGAGTTGCTTTGAAGGGCCCCGAAGGTGACCCCGGCACCAGCATCCAATCCATCTATAACCCCTTTCTCCACACGCAAGGCATTTACGTCTTCGACACTGTTCCTATCCTAACAGCCACATGGTTCATGGCCTTAGCTTAGTTCAAAGGCAATTAGAGAAAAAAAAAAAAGGAGCAACAAAATGGGCAGTCGTTTTCAAAATAACTCTGAGGAAGGCCGTGTTCTGCAAGCAAAGACTCTGAGTCCCTGGAGTTTGTAATCTAGCCTCCACTCTGCTACCTCAGGAAGTAGCAGGCTGAGGATTCAGGTTCAGGTTTGTCTCATTCCGATGTGCACTCCCCCCAGCCCACACGGGGCAGACAGGCCCGGAAGCATGTGCGTGGAGTCCCTATGTTGCCGGGAGCTTTAATTAGTAAACCCACAGCTCTGGCCCAGTTCCCTTGATTGACATGATTTCAGTTGATTCACTTCAGTCCAACCATTTCCCCAGATTGCAGTTATTTCCCAGCGCTGTAGCCGGCTTGACAAACCCCTGGGCTTCCAGCATTGGAAATGTTTTTTCTCACAGTTCTGGGGGAGGGGGGGAGATAGGTCTGGGGGGAGATACAGCTGAAAATAGGCGAATCATTGATTCTCTAAAGTTCCTAGCAGAGGGCTCTCTCTTGCCTCTTTAGGCTGCTGCTGGTTCTCAGAAATGCTGAGTGTTCTATGACTTGTCGATGCATGACATCAAACTCAGCATCTTTTCCCGTCTCTGTGTCCAAATTTCCGTATTTTTTTTTTGAATGGGGCCAACCTACCCGTGGGGTATTCGATATGCCAAAAACAGTAACAAGTCTCACAATGGAGACGTTACTGGTGCCCGCTCGAGCAAATTGATGAGCAACGAGATGACAGTGATACAGTGATTGGATGGGGGCACCATTCCTAGCAGTGCTCAGGGCTTAGTACTGGCTCTGTGCTCAGCGATCACTTGTGGAAGGGCTCGTGCGACCTTATGCGGTTTTGGGGATCGAACCAGGTTCCTTGTACAGAGTTCCTTGTCCTATCCTTCGCCCCCTCCCCCTTCTTGTTTGTTTGTTTGTTGTTTTGGGTCACACACATCAATACTCAGGGGTGACTCCTGGCTCTGCACTCATATGAGATGCCAGGGATTGAACCCAGTTCAGCGGTGTGCAAGGCAAACACCCTCCCCACTGTATTATCTCAGTGGTCCCACCCCTACTTTTCTTTCTTTCTTTCTTTCTTTCTTTCTTTCTTTCTTTCTTTCTTTCTTTCTTTCTTTCTTTCTTTCTTTCTTTCTTTCTTTCTTTCTTTCTTTCTTTCTTTCTTTCTTTCTTTCTTTCTTTCTTTCTTTCTTTCTTTAATACAAAACATTAGATTAGGGCCTGCACTAACCCAGTATGACATCATCTGCCTTCGTCCCATCTGCATCTGCAAAGGATCTGTTTCCACCTGAGATCATATTCAGAGATCTTGGGGGTTGAGCCTTCATCTAATCTGTGATGGCTCAACGCATTATAGTTGATAGTTTAACCCATTATAGTCCCCAAAAACATGTATTGCAAAGTGTGTGTTCCTGTGAGAATTCTTCCTCATTAGGCTTATCAGAGACTGGAACGATAGCACAGTGGGGAGGCTGTTTGCCTTGCATGTGGCCGACCTCGGTTCGATTCCTCTGGCCCTCTCGGAGAGCCCAGCAAGCTACTGAGAGTATCCCGCCTGCCTGGCAGAGCCTGGCAAGCTACCCGTGTGTATTTGATATGCCCAAAACGGTAACAACTGGAGGGGAGCGATAGCACAGCAAGTAGGGTGTTTGCCTTGCATGGGGCTGACCGGGGTTCAATTCCCAGCATCCCACATGGTCCCCTGAGCACCTCCAGGAGTAATTCCTGAGTGCAGAGCATGGAGTAAACCAACAGTAACAACAAATCTCACAATGGAGATGTTACTGGTGCCCACTCGAGTAAATCGATGAACAGTGGGAGGACAGTGCTACAGTGCAGTTCTACAGGCTCATCAGCGTTGTGTGTAAACATGAATTTGTGTTGAGGAATTTTCTTCTTTTCCTATCTCACTGCACACAGCTACCATCCACCCTCTCTATTCTAATGTTTTTTACTAAACCAATAAATGACTACTGTCTCATTTTCTCTCTGCAAAATACCCTGTGTCCCACAGTATCCTCTTTCCTACAGCAGAGAACAGTATAGGAGCTGTGCGGTCTTAAAAGTAGTGAGTCTGGTATTAAGCAATTGTGTGACCTTGGGTGAGTCACTTCACCTCTCTGAGACTCACTTTCTCATATTTAAAAGCAGAAATCTGAACAAATGCGATTGAAGATCTTAAGAGTCCAGGTCTCTTTTCTGTTGGTTGGAAATCTGTTAGGATCTCTTTTGGTGGGAAAACAGGTTCCTTAAGGAAATAATATTCTTTTACTGTGTCTCTCTTTTTATTTAATTTTTTTCCAAGTTAATCATAAAACCATGAATTACGAAGTTATTGATAGTTGAGTTTCAGACATATAACAGTTGAGTACTAATCCCGTGACCAGTGTCCACTTCCCTCCACCAGTGTTTCCATGTTCCCTGCTGTCCCCTCCACTTGCCACCTTGACAGGCACATTTTAAAGTTTAGTGCTTGTAGTTTGGACCCAGTATTTTCAGTATTGTTGAGTCTGTGCTTTGGATGTATAGATACAACACTCCCCCACACTCTCAGTGTACCCAGTCAGCGTTTTGTTCATATTTCTGTTCCTCTGTAACTTCCCTTTCTCACCTTTGTCCCCCCACGCCCCTCCTCGAAAGGAAATCATTCTTAACATCTCTGTGTTCTCAAAGAAGCATGATACCCTCAGCATCCTCTTCCTCACACCATGCTGGCTTCCCTAGTAGCGCAGAAAGAGCTGTTGTGCTGATAGGGGCACCGGTGGTCTCTTTGGAAGACATGGTGTGAACTAAGCCTCGGTATGGAACCAAATGCGCCTCTGGGTAGAATTCAGGGCACTGTAGCACCGAAGCAGTGTCGTCCCATTGTTCATCGATGTGCTCGAGCAGGCACCAATAACATCTCCATTGTGAAACCTGTCACTGTTTTTGGCATATCGAATATGCCACGGGTAGTTTGCCAGGCCCCACTGTGCACGTGGGATACTTTCAGTAGCTTAGTGGGCTCTTCGAGAGGGATGGAGGAATTGAACCGGGGTCGGCTGCATGCAAGGCAAATGCCCTACCTGCTGTGCTATTGCTCAAGTCCAGAATTCATGGCAAGAGCAGAGAATGAGCAGGTCAGGGTGAATCATGGTGATGGGGATTTGAGGAACATAGTTCGTGTGGGTTAAGACAGACTATGTTTGTGTTTTTTGTTTTTGTTTTTTTTTTAAAGAAATATTTTATTGAACCACCGTGAAAACAAAAAAAAATACAAAGCTTTCAGGTTTAAGTCACAGTCAAATACTGATTAAACCACCATCCCTTCACCAGTGCACCCGTTCCACAACCAAGAACCCCAATACACCCCCCTCCCACCCCACCCCCATCTAAGTAGTTGATGATATTCCCATTATTCTCTCTATATATTGAGTACATTTCATATTTCCATACAGAACTCACTATTGTTGATTGGAAATTTTCCCCAACAATCAGGCCTGCTGAATAAGCATCATCTAATAATTTCTCTTCCTTGGTAAAAGTGAAGACTTTGAGTCCGCGCGGCCGCTATGGCGGCCGCGCGGTTTTGGGTTTCTAATACTTTAGCTCAGTTCGCATTCAAAATGCATGGCTGCAAGAATCTGCTCTGGTGCCAAAATGGGTTAGGAGACCTCAGGATCACAGTCAGTAGGCGGGAGGCTCTGCTTCTCGTGCCGCGGCTCTTGGTTCATCTCTGGGCGGAAGGCGCGCCGGGAACACCTCCCCTCCCAGGATCACCTACAGGCTACGTCACTAAAGAAAGTCCTACCTCCTGGTGTAGGGGTCTTAGAGGGTGGCTCTCACCGCGTGGCTGCTGCCGCTGCCACCATTTTCGCTCAGAAAAATGGGGTGGAGAGGGAAAAAAATCCCTCCCCGGGCTGCACGAGGTTGTAGTTCAGTTCGCAGTCAAAATGCATGGCTGCAAGAATCTGCTCTGGTGCCAAAATGGGTTAGGAGACCTCAGGATCACAGTCAGTAGGCGGGAGGCTCTGCTTCTTGTGCCGCGGCTCTTGGTTCATCTCTGGGCGGAAGGCCTGTTTTGTTTTTTAAACTTTTGTTTTGTTTTCACACTATGGTGCTCAGGGCTTATTCTTGTCTGTGCTCAGGCGTCACTCTTTGCAGGACCATGGACAATACTGGGGATCAAACCAGGGTCAGTGCATGCAAGTCAAGTGCCTAAACCCCTGTATAATCTCTGGCTCCAGACTGAGTTTTGACATCCCCAGAAAGGCATACAGGAGCAGCAGTTGACTGCTCTCTCTGTTCTTCTGGACAAGAATGACAGAAGAACGAGGCCCTGCCACTTACAGAGACAATCTGGTAACTCAGACCTCAGAGAAAGGGAAATCATAATGCCAGGAAAAAACCTGAAGACAGTTCCATGGTTTATGCAAAATAAAGGCCATCTCGAGCAGTGGGGCCCCGGCAGCCATAGCTAATAGAGATGACTCTCTAGCTCTGCTAATCTCCCTTTTCCCTCCATCATTTCCCTCTATTCTCAGTGAAAAGGGAGGTCACGTGGGTAGAAGGAAATCATCCCAGCTAAGTGGGACAATTTGGCATTAAGGGTGTTAATTTTTGCTTCCTGTTTCTTCCTGTTTATTTCTTGGAGTTGTAGAAATTCTACTCAAACTTAGGAAAACCCTCGTAATTGTTTTCTATTTTGTTGGTTTTGAACTTCCATCTACCCCTTGATTTGTCTAGTTCTTGCCCACCAGGACATGAAACAAAAGAGTCTGAGAGGTCCTCAAGTCCAAATTGATTGTATTATGATGGAAACAGGTCCAGAGATGTGGAGAGACTTGTCCCAAGCAAGAGTGGTAGAGCCCTGACAAGAATTCTCAGTTATATGCCGACCACTTTTATTTTCAACTTCTATTCTAATTTGCCTGCTCTCATCCCCTGATCTAAATGAGATATGCCAAATATCTTGACTTGTTTAAAATACTTTTTTTTATAATGTAAGAATAATGCTAATTATTCCACCATTGATTAAACTGATTGAATTGGGCATGAACTCCACATTACTTTTTTTTAAAATTCAGAATGTTAATTTTATTTTATTATTAATCCCTCCTTTTTTTTTTTTTTGATTCACCATGAGATACAGTTACAAAGATTTCATGTTTGAGTTTCGGTCATACAATCGTCAAACACCCATTCCTTCACCAGTGCACATTTTCCACCACCAAAATCCCCAGTGTCCCCCACTACAACTCCTGTTCCAACCCTTCCCCTGCCTGTGTGGCAATTCCCCCCATACTCTCTCTCTACTTTGGTTACATTCGATATTTCAACATCAGTCTCACCACCACTCAAACCTGCCAAAAAGGCAATGCTAGACAATTTGTTTTGTATTGCTTGTTATAGATAGAATGCAATGTCCCGGAAATTCTGTGTTGTTCTTTTCTGGGAGCTTTAGTTTATAGTCTCTGGGTCTTGGCCATTGATGAGATTACATGGCACTGGGGCAGTCTGTCAGTGTGACTGCCAAGCTACTGGAAAACTGGGGACTTGGGGGGAGGAGGCCCAATCCCTATCCAAGCAGGCCTGGAGATCTCAGTCACAGGTTCCCACTTACCTCTGCTCGACATGTCCTAACCTTGTCTTTTGATCACTTTTGAGATTTATGGGTCTCTGAAATAAGGCCAATAAAGGAACTTATATAGCTGAGCCAGAGGTGGTTTGTGGGTGTGTCTCCCACATACCTAATTTTTGGCTGTTTAATTTCTTGGTAAACATGGCCCCAAATTTTTGCATGGCAGCAATTTTGGGGTATCAGAAGCCTGAAGGCACCATCAGGCTGCTGATGCACTTGACCCGCAAGTACAGGTTGACCTGCTGGCGGCACCATGCCCCCAAAATACTTTTTCTTTTTTTTTTTTTTTTTTTTTTTTGGTTTTTGGGTCATACCCGGTGATGCACAGGGGTTACTCCTGGCTCTTCACTCAGGAATTACCCCTGGCGTTGCTCAGGGAACCATATGGGATGCTGGGATTAGAACCCGGGTCGGCCGCGTGCAAGACAAACGCCCTACCCGCTGTGCTATCGCTCCAGCCCCGATTTTTTTTTTGTTTTTGTTTTTGAATACTTTTTCTTTTTAAAAAATTTTATTTTAAAGATCACAATTGAGAGCTGGTGAGAAAGCTCAATAAGTTGAAGCACATGTTTTGCATGCAGGAGGCCTGGGGTTGGTTCCTGGGATCACATATGTTCCCCCAACGAGTGACCTTGAGCACTGAGCCAGGAATGACCTTTGGCCACTGTCAAGAGTGGCCTCAGTCAAAAGTACTAGAATGAAAACTTTTTTTTTGTTTGTTTTTTTGGATCACACTTGGGGATGTACAGGGGTTACTCCTGGTTATGCACTCAATAATTACTCCTGGCGGTGCTCAAGGGACCATATGGGATGCTGGGAATCAAACTCAGTTTGGCTGTGTGCAAGGCAAACACCCTACCTGCTGGGCTACCCCTCCAGCCCCTAGAATGGAAACTTTCTTATCTGCCTGCTCTCCCTTCTTCCCTAACCCTCCCTCCCTCTCTCCCTCTTTCCCTCTCTCTCTCCTTCCTTTCTTCTTCTCTCTTTCTTCCTTCCTCTCTTCCTTCCTTCCTTCCTTCCTTCCTTCCTTCCTTCCTTCCTTCCTTCCTTCCTTCCTTCCTTCCTTCCTTCCTTCTTTCTTTCTTTCTTTCTTTCTTTCTTTCTTTCTTTCTTTCTTTCTTTCTTTCTTTCTTTCTTTCTTTCTTTCTTTCTTCCTTCTGAATTCAGAGATCACTTCTGTTAATGCTTGGGAACTTTATGATATGCGCTATCTCTCTGGTCTCCAGGAAGCTTTATTTTTCTTATATAAAAATTGCCTTAGCAAATAATGAGGGGAAAAAGGGCTGGGATCAGTGATAAGGAACCCAAAATGCCAGTTTTACTCCCCCCTTTTGGGAGACAGTGCCACGTATTAAACCCAGGGCCTCACACAGGGAAGACATGTCTCTACCACCGAGTCCTCAATTTTATCCTTTTGTTTAAGGAGATGCCTGTGAATGGCAGCTTGTCCATGTTGGCCAGACTTCCACTAGATGCATGAACTGGCCTGTTTCATCAACCTCCACCACCCTTTGGGGGCATTTTGCCCCTAGAGCCCCTCTTCTTACCTGTTTCATATTACACTAAAGCCAGCACCATGCCATCCTGTGAACTGGATTGAAACCATCCTGTTTCCTGGTGGTGCTGGTTCCATGGCCAGGGATAGACCTACGAGCCACACAGAGCTCGGGAGATGGCCTGCCCTGGACTCTCTTCCAGCAGCAGTCTGAAGTAGTGAAGTCCCCTCCTAATGATCGAAACCTCCGATGGTCTCAGGGGCACCTGTTCCTATCTACATGGAAGTATCGAGTTTATGATGTCTGAAAGACCTCAAAGTTGACCACAAATAACCATTAGGAAAAGATTACTTCTTAAGCAGGAGAATTTTGTGAGGGGGTATTTGGAAAAGTCAAGAGGCCTCAAAGAACTGAACTCATATATTTTTTTCTGGCAACCACACCTGGCGTTGCTTGGGGTTTGCTTCTGGCTCCTTGCTTTGGGAGGGGCTCAGGGGACCATGTGTGATGCGGGGATTGAGTTCAGGTCAGCTGCATGCAAGGCAAGTGCCCCACTCTTGTTCCCAAACTGAATCTCTTATGGTAAATATTAACTAGAATAAACTAATTCTGTAGAAATTCTTGGTATTGTAACAATAATAATAATAAGAAAGTATAAATTTGCAGCCTTTAACACAGTCGTACAAGAAATGTTATTGACATATTTATTTATTAAATCACATGAAATTCAATGCCTAACCCTGTCCTGCTCGATGCATAACAATCAATTTAGACCCTTATTTGCCATCCAGACAGTAAGCTGGATCCCGTAGTGAATCCGAGGGCTTATTCCATTGCCCAGCGATGGGTCTCTGACTCTGAGCCATTGTTAAGAATTTTGATGATCTTCTAGGAGGTGACCCTGACTAGGCCTCTATTTGCCTCCTGGGAATCTCTTGTTGAGACTCTCCCCTGGCTAACTCTCCAGTCATTCTCTTGGGTGTCCTTGCTACATCGCTGGAGCCTGGCCAGGATGCAAGCTGAGGGTTGCAATGCCCAGAGATATCAACAGTACCAACATGGTCTTTTCATTGATGCCATTGAAATGGTTTAAACAAGCTCATGGGAGCTCCAGAAGCAGCCAGCAATCCAAGGGAGTGATGTTCCAGTGTGTGTGTGTGTGTGTGTGTATGTGTGTGTGTGTGTGTGTGTGTGTGTGTGGTGGGCGGGGCACAGCTCAGGAGGGCTGCCCGTCTCTGTCTGGAGACACTGATGAAGTGGAGAGCACTGCTTCCCCTGGCCAGGCTCACACACTGGCAGCCAAAGATTCTGTAGGAGTGAGGCCACTGGTGGTTCTTGGGGAGAGCTGGAAACTGAGTCCTCTGTGGGGCTTGAAAGAGGGAAGTGGGAGGGAGGGAGAGAGGGAGGGAGGGAGGGAGGGGGAAAGAGAGAGAGAGACAAACAGACAGACAGACAGACAGAGAGAAGCAAAAAGAGAGCAGAAAAATGCACAGAACAGATAGTGACCAAACCCGAAAAGAATCTGCAACACAGAGGTCATAAACCCACTGCTCAGTGGCATGTTTGGCTTGGTCAAATAAAGAATAGTAATAGAAAAAAATCTAGGCTTGAGTCTAACATTTCAAAGCCAAGACATCCCACAAAAAACCCTGACCATTTGGGGGCTCCGAAGAGAGCATGAACTTCATTTCTGGTCCCTCCTGCACCCCTTCTCCCAACCACTGTGTGTGGCCCTGGGGTCTCTCCAGCCCTACTGGGGGTGGTGGTGCCTATTAAATAAAACAATTTCAACTAACCGGCCTCTTCCAGCTGGCAGCTCTGGCACAATCCCCTGGGGCCACCAGACCACCTGCAGGGGACACAGCCGCTATCCCTCCCTGGGTGATTTGTCTGCCTCTTGGGCCACTCCACCTGTGACACTGGAATAAGACATTTCCAAACCCTGGTCTTCCAGGGTCCCATTCAGAACACAGATGTCCCCCACTTTGTGAAAGTTTATGTGACACTGCCCTGCTGCATTGAAAGGCTTGCATTAGCGTCCATGTTCTAACAACAGAAACCCAGAGGATTTCTGCTTTGAGCACAAAAGTCAGAGAGAGGGGTCAGTGTTGTTCAGTGGCTGCTGTTCTCTGCGTGTGTGGCTCCACCCGGCTCCGCCCTAGGAGGCCACATGCCGTAGGCCGTGCAGTTATGGTTTCACTCGGGAGATTTTACTCCCTCTGAGAGTGATTTAAGTTTTATATGCAACTTGGTTTGATTTGGTAGGTTATTCGAGAGGTCTGGGAATGCTCACAAAGTTTTTCCATGTAAATAAATGGCCAGGAAATTTTCCACATAAATAAATGGTACCTCTCGCCTATGACAAAGGCACATTTTGGTGCCTGGACTGCTGCTCTACTCTACTTTTTTTTTTTTTGCTTTTCGGGTCACACCCGGCAATGCTCAGGGCTTACTTCTGGCTCTGCACTCAGGAATCACTTCTGGTGGTGCTCGGGGGACCATATGGGATGCTGGGGATCGAATCTGGGTCAGCTGCATGCAAGGCAAATGCAAATACTCAACTCAGAGAGCATTCCTGCCTTCTGCCAAGGTGGAAGAGAAGCTCAAGGGTGAAATAAGCCTGTATGGGAAGGTGTGATTTGTTTGTGCATCAGTTCCTGGGATGGTGACTGTTCCCAGGGAAATAATGTCAAGTCGATAAACTCCCTCCTGGGCTTGGGAGAGGATGAAGTAAGAACATTTCAGCTCAAGAGCTTAGCACAGGATCTGCCACGTACCAGTCCCAGGCGAAGGGAGGAGAATGAACTTTAAAGGTCTAGGGATGTGACTGAAACGTCTGAGACAGACTAACTTTGATGTTGGCGTTTCATTGGGACCCTTAGGCATCATTCTTGGCCAGCGGCCAATTAGCTTTAGCTCAGGCACATCTGGCCTAGATGGCCTTTCAGAATAGCCCGGCATCCTACCCACAGTCATCTACTGTCCTTGGTACCTTCATTTCCAAAGGGAAACACATGAAGAGTTTTACCAGCTAACTTGCAAGTCAATTTCAAGAATAAAACCTATCATGAGGTTTGGACTTTTCTCTAAGTTAGAGAGAACGTGCCAAAAAGCCTGTGGCTTGTGGAAAAAGCCCGAATGCTCTAAGGACAACCCCAGACATTAGGCTTCTTCCTGCCTGTCATCAGATAATGATTCCTATGAATCACGCAGTAGGAAATGGTAAAATGTATAATTCAGACTTCATTCCTTTTACCTGGTGCCAACTCCAGCTCCTTGAAAGTCAGTTCCCCTCCTCGCTCCCTCGACTCTGGCCTCAGGCCTCAGGCACTGGACCACAAAATTTGGTTTCATAACAAATTAAGCCTTCCAAGTTTCCAGCGCTCATCAGAGGAGGAGCATGGACTAAAATGTAGGTCTCCTGACTCTAAGGCCAGGGCTCCTGACACAGTCTCCTGTAACACATTGTTGTTACGTCTGGATGTCTTACACACAGATGACTGTAGCCAGAGCCCGTGTGTAACGTGTGCCACTGAAGTGATCCGATCAGGCGGTTGGGAGGTCAGGGAGGAAAGCAGACTCCTTCCGTGTGAGATGATTCGAAAAGGTTTCATGAAGGAGGAGGACGTGGGACCGAGTCTTGAGAAATGGGTAGGGCTTCCAGAGGCAGAGAGGCAAGAAGTTTCTAGGCAAAGAGAGGGATGTAGTGAAGGCATAATGGCAGGAATGGGGAGGAGGCATTTGGGGGAAGAGTGAGTAATTGGCTTGCTTGGGCAGTGCATGAGGAATTTGCAGGAGAGCAGAGGGGGAGTAAGACAGGTGGATGATCTGACTGTGATATGATCTGACAGTTGATCTGACACAGTATATGAAATTAGGGTTTCCAGTAAGAAATTACTGGCACACCTGGTTGTGTTCTGGGCTTACTCCTGGCTCTGTGCTCAGGAGTTATTCCTGGTGGTGCTCGAGGGATATATATTGTGCCTGAGATAGATCCAGAGTCTACTACATGCGAGGCAAGCACCCCACCCTCCGTACAACTCTCTAGCCTCGAAACTACTGGCTTTTTAAAAAACATTCTAGAAATACTGTGTGGCTTATAATACTCAAAGGAAATCTGAAAGGAGGGAGACAGGATACCAAGAGGAGGTGAGAAGCAACATGCAAACAAGGCTATGACCGTGAGAAGAAGCAAGGTGCTCATTAGAGGCAGAAGTGGGGAAACAGAAAGGATTTGAGGTTTGGGGTGAGTTTCCTTTGTCACATGCTGCATTCAAGGTGACCTTAAAGCAACCAGGTGGAACTCTCTGGCAGAAAATGGAATAGAATAGAAGGGACATTATTTTTTGTGCCGGCTGTAGTCAACGCCCAAGGAATTGATGCTACCTCAGTAGGAGGGGCTAAAGCTGGGAGAGAGGGTTGCTTTGGAATGGCCCCTTTAGTGGTAGATGGGGGTAGGCAGGGAGAAAGGGATTTGGTGGCAGAGCAAGCTTTAGAGGAACAGAAAGGAAAAGGAGGAAGGGTTCTGGAGAAGAAAGAGGTTGGACCAAAAAAACCCAGAACCTAAGGAGGAGTCTAGAAAGATGAAAACTGAGAGAAAATCCAAGGTTGGCCTATTTCTTCTTGCTTTCCTCTGAACAAAGTTACTGAATTCAGCTGTTACAAATACATCATTGGCTGCCTCTTCCCTGCCTTCTCTCCCCTCTCCTCTCAACCAGCAGGATCCCTCACTCAGAAATCCCACCACAAGAGCAAAAACTGAGTTTTAAAAGTAGGTAAAGGGATTTTCAGTATCTGTATTGCAAACCACAATGCCCAAAGAGAGAGAGAGAGAGAGAGAGAGAGAGAGAGAGAGAGAGAGAGAGAGAGAGAAGTGTCTGCCATAGAGGTAGGCTGGGTGTGGGGTGATGGGATGAAAATTGGGAACACTGGTGCTGGGAAATGTACATTGGTGGAAAGATGGGCATTAGAACACTGTATGACTGAAACCTAATCATGAATAGCTTTGTAAGGGTCTATCTCATAGTGATGAAAGAAAGAAAGAAAGAAAGAAAGAAAGAAAGAAAGAAAGAAAGAAAGAAAGAAAGAAAGAAAGAAAGAAAGAAAGAAAGAAAGAAAGAAAGAAGGAAGGAAGGAAGGAAGGAAGAAGAAAGAAAGAAAGAAAGAAAGAAAGAAAGAAAGAAAGAAGAAAGAAAGAAAGAAAGAAAGAAAGAAAGAAAGAAAGAGAGGAGGGAGGGAGGGAGGGAGGGAAGGAAGGAAGGAAGGAAGGAAGGAAGGAAGGAAGGAAGGAAGGAAGGAAGGAAGGAAGGAAGGAAGGAAGGAAGGAAGGAGGGAAGGAGGGAAGGAGAGAAATCTCAGCTGACTCTAGAGCCGTGTTTCTCAACCTTTTCCTTTCCACCAAAGCCCCCTGATGCTACTGGTTGACCCCCTTGTCTCTTGCTATGGTCCCACATTTCCATGATTTTTCTTGGTATATCCCGAGGAGCTGCAGGCTGTCATATGGGCCCAGGGTGAGAGACGCTGCTGGAGGCCACTCACCCTGTTGTGCCCCAGGCGGCCTCCTTCCTCTGGAAGCCCTCTCAGCTCCACCCTGTGACCTCTCCCATGCACACCCATCTCTTTCCCTTTCCACACAGTTTCTTAGGCTGGGACTGTCTTACGCAGCATCTTCTTGTGGAACTAAGGGATGGACAATAAGAATATAAGAGCGGGGAGCCAGAGAGATAGCACAGTGGGTAAGGCACTTGCCTTGCACTCAGCTGACCCCAGTTTGGTCCCCAGCATGCCAAAGGGTCCTCAGAGCACCACCAGAAGTGATCCTTAAACACTACCAAGTGTTTCCCCACAAAAAAAAAAGAAGAAGAAGAAGCAAGAGGCTCAGTAAGTGAGAAGCAGAATGTTACTTGCTTAAGGAAAATGGTCAACTAGGTTTGCATATTTAACTAGGTCCATACAACGTTTTGCTGGGTGCTCAGAGAAGATTATTGCAGAGCATATTTGGGATGTTCCCTAAAAACACATAGAAGTGGAACCATGGGAGGTATAAAACAATGCAATCCTTAGGAAACATATGAGAACGTAGATATTCCTAAGCTACTGTGAATATAGGTTCTGCAGGCAGAGCCCTGATTTGCATTAAACTAGAACAGAGCCTATTTGGAAAAAGTCTAGTGGATAACAAATTAAGAATTGGGCCAGATGTGAGCAGCTTTTAGATATTAGACTAGGAGTGTAGAAGCTTGCTAGAAGACAAGAATATTTAGTCACACTAAGAGGAGAGCAAGCCTGGAGGTAGGGAAGCCCTTTCAAAGACAAATCAGTTGGGGTGAGGGCAGGGAGATAGAACAGCGGGTAGGGCATTTGCCTTGCACACAGCCCACCTGGGTTTGAATCTCAGTACCCTAGATGGTCCCCCGAGCATCACCAGGAGTCATCCCTGAGTGCAGAGCCAGGAGTAAGCCCTGAGCATCGTCAGGTCAGGTATGATCCCCAACACCCCCCCCCCCAAAAAAAAAGCAACTCAGTCATAGTGAAGGTGCCAAGTGTTCATATTTGGGTGAGGATGGAGACCGTGAAGGAAAGGAACACTCGTAGAGATAGGATGAAAGAAAGGTATAATCAAGAAGGAAAAAAACTGGAGGATATACTAGAAAAGGCCTGGAGGGCGCAGGAGGAGAAGCAACGGAGAGGGAAGGGTAGGGTTGAGGGGAGCAGGCTGCAGAGGGAAGACCGACTCCGACTCGGGAGTGAGGCCAAGCCAGGGCTTCCTGGTCTGAATGGCCCTGTTAAGGTAGAAGCGCTGTGGGTGATTTCAAGGGTGGCCCAGTGTTAAGTATATACAGTATATAAAGTGGCCCAGATTGTTAATTATATATAGTCCAAAGCTGCTTCTCTGATGAAAAGGTTTTGGTATTTTACTGACACAGAAGTCAAGCCTGTGTAAATATGTTTTTGTGTTGTGGAGTCAGGGCCTTTACTCTTATTAGTTTTAGAACAATTAAGAACAATGAATGAAGTCCATTGCTACTGCCTCAATTCTACCCACAGTTTCTGACCTCAGTTTCTTTAAAGGAGGGCGTGGGAATGTCAGGACTGCAGGCTGCAAAATTATAGGATCTGACCCTGGAACACTATCAGGGCAGACAGAGTTGGTTCTCCTTGGCTATTCTGCCTGTACTCTATGGCTGGTGAATATTATGAATGTCCAACTGGTTCTGGTAGAAAAACACCTCTGCTTTCAAGTGAGATAAACTCATCAAGACATCTTCAAAGCACCCTGAGCCCTGAATCAGTTTAATTTAAAAATATTTTAGAGGGGCTGGAGTGATAGCACAGCGGGTAGGGCATTTGCCTTGCACCCGGCTGACCTAGGTTCGATTCCCAGCATCCCATATGGTCCTCTGAGCACTGCCAGGAGTAATTCCTGAGTGCAGAGCCAGGGAGTAATCCCTATGCATCTCCAAGTGTGACCCAAAAAGCGAATAAAAAGAAAATTTAGAGCTGTCATACCGCATCTCATTTTACATTGTTATTGTTATTGTTTAATCATTTTATGTAAGGGGGAGGTGCATACTTTTCACTTGAGCATACAGTGTGATCAGAAGGACATGCAATGCTAAAGATCAGACCTAGGGCTTTGCATATGTAAAGCTTGCACTCTACCACTTGAGCCACATTCCCAGCTCCTGATTTAATTTTATTGTCTTTAAAAAAATTGTTTGTGGACCATGGAGGTAGCTCAGTGATAAAGAGCTTGCTTCATGGAGATGAAACTCTGGGTTCAATCCCTAACAGCACCCCTTTTGCTCTCCCTAAAAACCAACGTGCTGTCATAAAACGTTTCCAGAGCTTTTGACTTCACTTTCACAAAAGTGACTAGCTCTTAGGGCCAGTGAGCTAGTACAGGGGCTAAAGTGCTTGTCTTGCATATGGTTGACCCCCTGAGTTCTGGTACCACGTGGTTCCCTGAACATAAAGCCAGGAGTGATCCCTGAGTACCACCAGGCGTGACCCCTCGACCAAAGTGACTGACTTTTAAAGAAACCCACATGTTTTATCAGTTTGTTTATTCTCTACCTCAATGATGATCATGGTTTACATTCTACTGCTTTCCCTACTAACAACAACTTGTCCTTGAAGAGCAAGTAGTATTTAATGAATGTACTTACTCATCAAACAGGTTTCTGTTCGGGCAAAGAGTGTCCCAAGGCAAAATAGAAACTAAAAACCCACAGAGAGGACTAAAGAAGATATCCTGACTGTCTGGCAGAATACTCTTTTTTGGAGATGAAACTGATTCAGAAATGAGAGGGAATCTTTGGGGATGGAGGTTTAAATCCAGAAACTCATTTAGGGTCCCCTGCCTCTCTTCAAAGAAAACCAAAAAGGCGGGATTTCAGTTGCTACCACTGATGTCGATCTTTTTACCAGCCTAAAATTTAATGTAAGTTTTATTTTTTGATTCTCCACTTTTTACCCACCTCTTGCATCTCCAGTTAATTCATAAATGTAAAATAAAAAGAAAATATTTTTTTACAAGGTGGTAGTTGTAAGTTGTTCTCAGTAGCTTTTGTTTGTCATCCAGTAAAAATGCATAATATTCTCAATTATAACGTTTTGGTATTAATGACTGGAAATCAGTTGTACCATGAACCAATTTGGTTTTGCTTCTTTGTTTGCCAAAACCCATGATGGTTAATGCAGTGAATGGATATATTTAAACACTTATTTACCCAACGTTCATGGTGATGCAAACCGGGGAATAATGAGATTGTTCTCTTGCGTTTTTCCAAAAATGGGAGAACTTGAGAGGAAGAGCGATGAGGACTGACTTTTCTGAGCTCCTTTTTAATTATTTTCTTTATTGAATTTTCGGGAATGCCTCATTTGGGAAAACATTGAAACAATGCAGAAGATAAAAGGTGAATGTTGTCAAGTGGTCAAGTCATGCCTAGCATGAGTGAGGCCATGGGCTCATCCCTGGTACCACAAGGCCCACTGAGCACTGTCAAGAGTTTCAGCAGTGATGCCAGACCCCCTACTCCCAGTACCAGTAGGTATGGTTCCAATAAAAAATAAAAAGGGATGAATGCTCCTACTCTGGGATCATCACCCGCTCTCCAAAGATCGCTTTGGAGTTTTGCAGGCTTTTCCTTAAGTGTCTTCAGATATCCCAGGATGCAGGCTTGAGGGCAGAGATAAAGATTCTACTCTGCAGATAGTTGTGCAAGAGGGCTTGGGTCCACTCTGCCTGATGGCTGGGTGCATGCCTGCCCCCTCATTGACACAGGACCCTCAGCTTTGCTATGAGGATCTGTTTCTTGTCTTTTTGTAGCTCAACTGCTTTTCTCACCTGCATGGAGTCACTTCTCTGAGCCCGGCGGTGCTGGGCAGGTGGGCGCTTGCAGACCCCAGAGATCATGCTTGTCAGTCAAGGAACAGGCTTCCCCCATTTGGACTGCAGCCGGAGTTGCTGAGGTCCTCCCGAGCAGACCTTTGGTCCTGGTAGGGGACATTAGTCAGGTTGCAGCACCTCACCCTGGTGCAGGGGGAACTGTGTCGGCCAATGGCTGAGTGTTGCTTGGGAAACTCTGGGTGTGGTCGATGGGTTTCTGTTAGAAAAGAACACTGAGGGACTGGAGAGATAGCACAGCGGGTAGGGCGTCTGCCTTGCACGCGGCCGACCCGGGTTCAAATCCCAGCATCCCATATGGTTCCCTGAGAACGGCCAGGGGTAATTCCTGAGTGCAGAGCCAGGAGTAACCCCTGTGCATCACCAGGTGTGACCCAAAAAGCAAAAAAAAAAAAAAAAAAAAAAAAGAACACTGAAGTTAGTTCAATTCTCTGTGCATGTGTTCAGGCTGGTTTACGACTAGGGTACTGGCTAACTTGAAGTGGGGGTCATTGAAAAATGATGATACTTCAGTGGAGGGGGTGGGTGTTGGTGGCTTTCAATACTCAATTTCAGCTCAGTTTCTAGAAATCAAACTAGCCAGACTTTGGGATGCATGGAGGAAGGTACAGACTGTGGAAGGAGAGAGCTGGCAGACAGGAGTCCCCTGTCTCCTGCCCACTGACCTGAGTGGTTTGCTGGAGAACCCAGGGACAGAGGTTTCTTGGTTTTCTGTTGGTTTTCATTTTGGTTTCTGATGTGATTTTAGAGATACTTATTCCGGCTAAAAAGTTAGTTGGAAAGAGGGTTTTTTTGTTTGTTTGTTTTGTAATTCTAAAAGAAATGCTTCGAAGTACTGTGGGTCCTGATTGATAGTGTAGTGAGTAGGGTGCTTGCCTTGCGTGTGGCCAACCTGGGTTTGACTTCCAGCATCCCACATGCTCCCATGAGCACCATCAAAAGTAATTCCTGAGTAAAGAGCCAGTAAAGAGTAACCCCTGGGCATTCCTGGTGTGGTGAAAAAAGAGAACAAAACAAACACACACACACAGAAGAAAGAAAAGAAAAAAAGAAATATTTACTGAAACTTTGAAAATTATACATTTCAAAGTAGTTCTAAGTACACCCTCAGAAACTCCTAACTTACATATCACAGACAGCTCAGGGATCCCACACACGCCTATCTGTATAATGCTGGACTCTCAGGACTAAGTTATTTCAAGAATTTCTCCTTGTTCTACACCTCCTCCTCCTCCTCCTCCTTATTTTTTAGGGGGCAGGAGTTTTGAGGCATGCACCAATCTATGCTAGGGGCTTACTTTTGACTCTATGCTCAGGGATCACTTTCAATGGTGCACAAAGGAACATCTGTGGTGCCAGGGATCAAACAAGGGTCTACCACATGCAAAGCAAGTGCCCTACCCACTGTACTATCTTTCAAATATTTCTTCTTCACCAGTTATAAATGAAGATAACTTTTGAAAAATGTTAACCCATCTGGAGCAGTTGTAACATACTCTATCTACTGAAAAAGCAAAGACATCCTTATTCAACATCAGCTCTTACAGCCTTTGTGTTTTATGAAAAGCTATAGTAAGTTTCAAAGTTCTAAGAAAATAAGGGCTAGGACTGCAAACATTGTGCCTCACCCAGACAGAGCAACTGTGTGGGGAAGGCTGAGTTCGGTTATGTATGACAGAGAGAGGAAGATGATGGGTGAAGAGGGGAGAGGGTCCTAGAGCACACAGCCCCACGGAGCAGGAGAGAGATGGCTGATGTGGGAAAGTTCCCAATTTTCTCTCCTCTTTAGGCTGTCACCTGGGAAGAACCAGCGGAGGGGACAAAAGAGTTGGGGACAGGAGCAGAGAAAAGAAGCTGGAGTAGAGGATCAGACCTGGTCGTTGCCGGCAAAGGCCCTGGGGTCCTGGTGAGGAGTATTGATTGAGGAGCCCTCCTGGAGAGAAAGTGCTTTGTCTCAGGAATAGATTCCTCTATGACTAAGATCTTCCTGGCTTTTAAGGGATGAGCCACTGTCCCCCACATTTAATGCCAATTTTCCAGTAGGAAAATAAAGGGGCAGCCACAAAAGTGGTACACCTCTTGGCTGAGGAGGCGAACCCTTTTAAATAGCTTCCTCTCCCCCTTTGGGTCACACCTGGCAATGCACAGAGGTTACTCCTGGTTCTGTACTCAGGAATTACCCCTGGAGGTGCTCTGGGGACCATATGGGATGCTGGGAACCAAACCCGGGTCGGCTGTGTGCAAGGCAAATGCCCTACCCGCTGTGCTATCACTTCAGCCCCTAAATTGCGTTTTTTGAAGTTTTCCAATGACATCCTCATTCACTTCCTAGCTTCAAGAGAATCTGGGAAATGATCACCTTGGTGATTTAGTTAGTTAGGAAGAAAGGAGGCAAGGGAATGGGTGAGAGGATATAGATAAGAATGCAGTCTTGGCCTCGGCATCCTGGGATGCTCATGTTTTAAGATGGATGAGACCCACAGAGCTGGGCAGAACTTTTTAATTTAAAAAATTTTTTTTGCTTTTTTGGTCACATCTGGTGATGCTCAGGGGTTACTCCTGGCTCTGCACTCAGGAATTACTCCTGGCAGTGCTTGGGGGACCATATGGGATGCTGGGAATTGAAGCCAGGTCAGCAGCATGTAAGGCAAATGCCCTCCCTGCTGTACTATCACTCCAGCCCCAGAGCTGGGAAGAACTTTATAGCTGCTCATCCCTGAACGACTTCAATGTTGGTAGACTTAGACTGTCAATAAAAGCAGGCATTGGGTGGGCAATGGTTGGACTGTCCATCTGAGTTCTTCAGGAGGGAGATGAGAGGTCTTTCTGGAGGATATGGGATTTGGAAAGGCTGTTAAAGAAAATGATGCTAGGAACAGAGGTTCTTTTCAGATAATATAGGAATGCTTGGCCTGAATGCACCTACTCCTGGTTTCCACTCATGTGACCCTCATCAGGTAGATTCCAGGCTGTAGGGGATTGGAGCTTCCTAATGTAGGCTGGGGCAGGAGAGAATCTCTTTTTTTTTGTTTTTTAATATTGATTTTTATTTTACTGAATCACCTTGAGATAGAGCATTCCAAAGCTGTTTATGATTGGCTTTCAGTCATACAATGTTGCAACACCCATCCCTCTACTAGTATAATTTCCCAGCATCAATGTTCTCAGTTTCCTTCCCCACAACCCCCTCTCCCCCACACCCCAGCCTACCTCTATGGCAGGCACCTCGAAAGAGAGAAGCGCTTGGCTTCCATGGGAATATCAAACTCGAACTAATGCCTTTATTATTATCTATGACCAGTTGACCTCTCTTTACTCTATAATCCTGTTTTTCCATTTCTTACATTGAAGTATGCATCCTTGTAGAAAGTCATACTACTGGGGACTAGAGAGATAGGCACAAGGGTTGGGCCTTGCACACAGCTGACCTGGGTACTATCTCTGGGTACCTTACTCCCTAAGGTCCCATGAGCCCACCAGCAGTGATCCCTGAACACAGTCAGGAGTAAGGTCTGAGCACAGCTGGATGTGACTCAAAATCACAATAAATAAATAACTAATAGTTCTAATACTCTACCTTATGCTACAAATCTTAAAGGAAACTGGAGCGCTTCCTTGTACTCTTCTGTTTCTTTTCAACTAAAAATCCTCGGATTATAAAGGAGTACAAAACATATATCAGGTAGTAAACTGAATACTAAATGAGAACATTGAATGCGACACTTTTCTTGGATTGCTTTATGACAATGTCACTGTAACCTAAAGACACTGTTGGGTTGATTCACAAATCTGCGTGAGAACCTGATATCTACAATGCAGTGTACACTTTGGCACACTTTCATACCCGTATAGAGAGAGCGCTGTGCTTGCAAAACGTTGTTCAAGTCATTGTAGTGCTTTTGTAGGGAGCCATCCTGTCACTATTTGTTTATCACTAGCTAACCCCATGCCACACCTAGCAAAGGTTGCCACTCCTAATCTTACTGATCTTTTCCTATCAGCATTTGCTTATTACTAGCTAAAGCCCATGCCACACCCTGCATTTCTATTGGGGGTCCCAGCATACATAGTATACCACCTCCTCCCAGCAGGGAGGTATAAAATACTGTAACTGCCATAGAATAAATGCCTTTTCTCCCTCCTCCGGGCTCTGCGTCTGTTCTTTCAGCTGCGCCCCATGAAGGGTTCTCCCTGCTGAACAGAATGAGACCTCCACATCGACTTCCTTTGAAAATATGCTTTGAAAATAACATCTTCAAATGTACATGGGGTTAGGGAAAAGAATTGTTTTCAGCACGAAGGTTTTGAGTTTTTTTAACATAAGTTTTTCAACAAAGTTGTTTAAACAAAGGTTTTCTAACACAGAATTTTTTTTCTTTTTTTGGGGGGTCACACCTGGCGATGCACAGGGGTTACTCCTGGCTCATGCACTCAGGAATCACTCCTGGCGGTGCTCAGGGGACCATATTGGATGCTGGGAATTGAACCCGGGTGGACTGCATGCAAGGCATGCAAGTCTTACCCACTGTACTATCGCTCCAGCCCTGAAACACAGAATTTTAAAACAAAGATTTGGGGCTTAAAAAAAAAATAGGTCATTCCTTTCTTCCTGCTCCTGTTACAATGTCCCTGAGATTTATTAGTGAAGTGACCTTGAAGTTATTGAAGTTATAGGCTTTTGCCACTGCCCACCTTAGCAGCCTTTCTGCTTACAGAATTTTAGTCTTGGTCGGATTGTTGATAGGAATATTCAAGAAACAACCCTCACCCCCACCCCCATCCCCACCACCATAGCCAGAGCAATTGTAGAGCAATTAGGGCACTTGTCTTGCCCCCAGCCAAACTAGATTCTATCCCCTGTACCCCGTATGGCCTCCCCACCATGCCAGGAGTGATACCTGATCACTCAGGAGTAAGAGCACTCATGCAGAGCTAGGAGTATGCCCTGAACACTGCTGGGTGTGTCATCCACCAGAAAAAATTGATAAAAGAACCCTCCTCCCAATAATATCCAGAAATAGGGAGAGGACAGATGTTTATTGCAACTTTGAAAGCTATTTGATTTGGGTACTTGGGACTCTCCGACTCATTAAAAGGATGCATTCAAGGCAGGCCTTCTCTGTTTCAGAGCTAGTCTCCACCTCTGTGATTCTAAGGACTGGAGTCTCATCAAACGACCCCCCTTCTCCTATTATTGTCAGCTTTTTTAAATTAAATTTTTTTTTTTTTGCTTTTTGGGTCACACCCGGCAATGCACAGGGGTTACTCCTGGCTCATGCACTCAGGAATTACTCCTGGCGGTGCTCGGGGGACCATATTGGATGCAGGGAATCAAACCCTGGTCGGCCGCATGCAAGGCAAATGCCCTACCCACTGTGCTATCGCTCCAGCCCCTTATTGTCGGCCTTTTTATCATGTGAGCACGTGCAAGTCTGTCCCATCCTTAAAGACCCTCCAGCTTATCTTTCCTATTTTGTTAAAATGCAAGTTTCTCAAAATAAAATGGAAATGAAATCACTATCCTCAGCTCTCTATCATACTCCCCCATTCCTGCTCTCTGACTTCTGTTCCCATTACCCTACTGCTATTGTTCCACTCTGGCCATTTCAAACAATTGCAAATTCCAGTGGACATTTTCCAGCCCTTTACTCCATTGCTCCTCTCTTTTGCCCTGCACCCAATCTCTTCCTTCATGAAACTCTGTAAGCCTTTGACATCCACTATATCATAATCTTCCATTCTCCTTGTACATTTCAGACTTTTTGATGTTTACTGGACTCCACTCAGCCTGCCCTTTAAGCATTCAGTGGCATCAGATATTTCACTTAATGTTCATTCACGGAAAGTCAAAAGGATTGGAATGGATAATCTCTAAGTTCCCATCAACCCTAGTATCCTTTTCACCCTATTATCAGGTGTCTGCACTCCTTGAGCTACAGAAAACCCTTGTGTCTCATGTAAAAAGAAGTGTAATGATAGATGATTAACATTTGGGCTGTGATTCTGCAAAGGCATCTTGTTGGTGGCTTCTTTTTCAGGGAGATCATAGAAAATTGGTACAGCATCATGCAGTGGTTTATCACCATGGGAGACTGAGTAATACGAGTTGTGGTTTCAGCCTGAAAGAACTGACCATTCATGGCGGATGTCAGTGCTGTGACTTGAGGGAGGGTGTGTGAATGAGTTATTTGACTCCATGGCCTCCAGACATAGCCACACAGTGGGCCAGGGGAGAATCCTAGAGTGCCAGGAGGACTGAAACCACCATCGACTCCATGTTCTTCCTGGGCACATCCTGTGTGTCTAAACACAGGAACAACTAGAAGCAAAGTTCATCTTTTCCAACTGGCTTTTGTGGGTCACAGTTTCAATAGCGTTCATTGGTTTAATTAGTTTAGTGAGATATACTGCTGCCCAGGATTTTAGGCTATTTATTGATGGTGGGATTTAAGCACACAAGCTGGGTAGGAGCATAAATTTAAAATTTATGCTAATGGGGAACAGGGTTCAGACACTGGTAGGTCTCTAGGAAACAGAAAAGAGAGTTTGATGGAGCCAATGAAGTCTATCTCCCCAACAGGAGTACTATGGCAGATACCTTCACAGGTGTGGTGTTTCTCTAGAAAACAATTTTCTCAAGGAAAGAAAACAACAACAACAACAAAACAACTCCAGGTCATGATCATTCAAAACTGAGTCAGATTTATATGATTCTTGACTATAGAGCATAATTTATCTCATAATTTTCTTAGGAGTTCAGAATTAAGAAATAAGGTTACAAAAACCCAGTGATGTGGTATTTTAAGTGGATTATGGGTTGGCAAAAGAGATGGTTATAGACACAGCCTCCCCATTGGATTCAGCTAAGTTCCTAACTTAATTAGACCAGAGACCAAATATTGTTGGCACATCATCTGTAAGCTACTTTACAAAGGCATTGACTTGGCTGCAAAGTAAGGCCATGACCAGTGAGATAGTGGGAGACATTGGCCACTGAGATGTTAGGCAGGGCTCTGCACACTTTTCTGGGGCGTATACTTCAAGCACCCTTGTTAACTTCTTTGTCTGAACTCATTCCTTGATTGCCTTTATGGGGTACATGGGGCTGCTGCCCATTGGTGCTGTTAAGTGAGAATTTTAGAATGCCAGATGGGCACCCACTGGCAGGTATGGGAATTGCACTCACCGTATCTGTGCTGTAATGATGCTGGCATTTTGCCTAACCTTTCAGAGCAAAGGACATCCAGCAATACTCTCCTGGGAAGCAGATTAACTTCTATGAGTCATTGCTTTTCCATCTCATTTATGATTCATGACCTGGGATATATTTTTAGCTTGCATTTATTTGGGTCTGAGAAATGGGCTGGGTGGAAGTATTGTTTAGAAACTTATGGAATGATGAGGAGAAATTGGTATTACACTTAAGCTTGGGTGGTCTGAAATGTGATTCTAGTCATTAGACATTTTAGAAGGGTCTCTTGAGATGTTTCTGGGGGCCATGTGCCAGAGTCTAAGGATCCAAGTCACGGAGACCCAGCTCTATCTTTCAAGAGCCCATTGAACTATACAGGCCAACAATGAGCTAAAACAACGAATGTCTGGTACCTGTCTATACCCCACAGCCATATCTCTTCTGTCAAGTTGAAGAATGAGGTATTTTTAAAGCAACCATGATTCTGCCCTTATCTCTTGCATTTATTGTTCTTATTATGTGGAATAAGACAACAACCCCATCAACCCCAACAACCCCATCTAGGAATCTTCTAAAAAATCTCCCTGGGTTCTATGAAGCTGGGAGTCCTTCCTACACACTTCCAGAATATTGTGCAGTTAGATAAATATCCAACAATGCTCCTGATTGAGTCCCCCTCTTTTTTTGTGTGTATGGGAGCACACTTGACTGTGCTGAGAGCTTACTTATGGCTCTGCTTAGAGATCACTCCTGGTGAGGCTCAGGGGACCATATGAGGTGCCGAGGATCAAACGCAGGTCAGCCGCATGCCTGGAAAACACCCTACCCACTGTACTATCGCCCCCACCTCATGATTGAATCTCTTTAGCTAAGAGGCAGGTGGGACAGAGGAGGATGGAGAGACTCACTAGTCCATGTGCCACTGGCTACGCTCAGCATGACCTAATTTGAACCATATAGCATGTATTACCTGGATTTTCATAACAGCCCTGTGAAACAGATAAGCCATTGACCCTATGTCATAGGGGAGGAAAGGAGGACTTGGAGATGTAGAGCTGTTTGTCCAGCATTTTTTTTTTTTTGCTTTTTGGGTCACACCCCACGATGCACAGAGGTTACTCCTGGCTCTGCACTCAGGAATTACGCCTGGCCGTGTTCAGGGGACCATATGGGATGCTGGGAATCAAACCCAGGTCGGCCGCATGCAAGGCAAACGCCCTACCCGCTGTGCTATCACTCCAGCCCCCATGTTTGTCCAACATTTTGTAGCTAGTAGATGCCAAGCTGGATAGACACAACCCCAGCCCTGTCTCTCAAGACTCCTGCTTTCAGATGTCATGGTGCACACCTCCTCGCCCCATGTGCATTAGAATGGACTGGGTTATTCTGCATGAGCAAGTAATGCCGTATCTTGTTGGCTGAGATGGAAAATGACTTATTTCTTGTTTCTGCCTAGTCCTAGTGTCTATAGTGAATTCCCCAGGGGCTTCTGCGGTTAGGGCATTCTCCTTGGGAAACTGGACTAAGGGGAGTGGAGGTGGGGGGAGGCTCCAGTTGTGAGAGAAAAGAATGTGGAAAATCACAGCTAATGTCTGTTTGAATGTCAGTAGCCAGATCCGGAACTGCCCCTTCAACTTGAAAAGGGCATAGAAAGTGAAGTCCTACTAAGGGCTTGGAAGATTTAAAAAAAAAAAAAGGATGCAATTGGGTGACAGTCTGCAGCTGCAAAGAAAGGAGTGGGGAAGGCAGATGAATGAAAAACAAAAGAGGAGGATCAAGTACTCAGAGGACTGAGGGCCTTTCAGGGGATAAGAAAAAGCCTGCCTTTTTAATCATAGGGCTCTGGTTAAAGGGTTGGTGGGATCAATTATTCAGTTGTTATTCCTGTAAGCAGCCCTGTTAAGGTTTCTCTTCTGCATGTATTTATGCTTTGACACAACTTGGGATTTCTCTACATCCATCAGGGAAGAGTCAATTGCTATTACAAAAGCAACTTAATATGAGGAAGGCCAGCTTACAGGCCAGTTTTTCATTCTTATTTTAATCATGGGGAACCAGTCCCACTAGTTTAGAGAAGCTTTTCCAAGAACAAGAGAAAATAACATTTCTGCTCTTCTAAATTGAGGTCTCCAGGGGCTGGAGCAATAGCACAGCACGTAGGGCATTTGCCTTGCACGCGGCCAACCCAGCTTCGATTCCCAGCATCCCATATGGTCCCCCAAACACCGCCAGGAATGATTCCTGAGTGCATGAGCCAGGAGTAACCCCTGTGCATCGCTGGGTGCGATCCGATCATGATCATGATCACAGAATCCCGTTGATCATCGAGTGGTTCGAGCGGTCTCAGTAACCTCTACATTTGTCCTATCCCTGAGATCTTAGAAGCCTCTCTCTTCTCAGCCATCCCAAAGATGGTGCATTGGAGGCTCCTTCAGGGTCAGGGGAATGAGATTCGGCTGGTTACTGGCTTTGGCATACAGATACACCATGGGAAGCTTGCGAGGCTGTTCCATGTGGGCAGGAAGCTCTCAGTAGCTTGCGAGTTTCTCCCAGAGGGAAAAGTAGGTTATAAGATATCGCTTCTGAGAGCTTGCTTTTAAGTCTCTGGATGTTGGCCGTTGATGGGATTACACACACCTGTGTTTCTCTGCCGGTACCTTCATGCGTGAGGCCTGTCCGAACGTGTAGAGAGGGGCCTTGAGCATGGCTGTGGCTAGTTTCTGGTGGTCTTTGGCCGCTGGGAGCTCTGCTCAGTGCAGGGAGGGAAGCTGGAGCCCATCCCCTCCGAGGAGCCCCAGGGAAGACAGCCAGGAGTGCGGGCAAGAGACTCTCTAGAGAGCGGGTACAGGGGTTAAAGTGCTTGGTTTGGATGTGGCTGTTCAATTCCCACCACTACATATGGCTCCCTGAGCACCACCAGATGTGGTCATACCTGGTCACACCAGGTGAGACCCAAAAAGCAGACATAAATAAATAAATAAATAAATAAATAAATAAATAAATAAATAAAATGAGGACTCCACAGGAATTAAACATCTTTTAAAAGTTTCTTAGAAGACTGGAAAACATTGGCATTTTTGTGCCTTCCCTCAAAGGACTTGGGCTTAAGGTTGTTGGTTGCTGCTTTTGAATCTCAATCTCAATATTAAAATTGAGTATTAGATGCAAAGTTCTCAAGGAGTTTTTGCAAAGAATGCACTGAGAATATTTTGGTCAAGGAGAATTTACTTTTGTATGAATCAATTCCTGTTATCTGAGAGAACAGTTGCTAATTGACATGCCTGGATCCAAGCTCAGTACTGCTGGACCCAGGCAACGGATGCAGCCATCGCTGTTAAGTCACAGTGAGTCACAATTGCATGGAGAGGCACAGTGACTGACAGAGGAGACTTCCCTTACGTTCTTTCTTCTTATCATGCAAATGCACTTTTTTTGATCAGTCACCTGAATTCATTTTATCTACTGGGAGTGAGCCACATCTGGTGGTGCTCAGGGGGCCTTCTGTGGTGGTGGGAATTGAACAGCCACATCCAAACCAAACACTTTAACCCCTGTACCCACTCTCCAGTCCCTGAATTCATTTTCATTCTATTTATTTAATTTTGGGGCCATATCTGGCATCACTAAGGGTTTACTCCTATATCTGTGCTCAGGGATCATTCTTGGCTATCCTAGGGGACCATATGTGGTGCTGCCTTTCAAACCAGGGTCAGCACTTTGACCTCTCTGTATTATCTCTTGTCAGCTTTTAATTTTAAACATCACCTTGGACTCTGAGGGAGGCGGTGGACATTCTACCAATGCTTTATTGATAGAATGGCTCCCCGTTAAGTCTGGTTAAGTCGGTGTTACTGGCTTGAATAGATTCTATAGATATACCATTTGAATCATCCCTACATAATGGACTTTTGCAGGTCTATTTCATGCTTTGTGCAGAAAAGATGAATTCTTCTAATTCACCTGATGGGCCTTGAGCAGACCACCAGATTTCTGAGAAGCAGCTTGCCCACCTGTGAAAAGGGGCAGTCTATATCACCCACCCATGTTTTGTCACAGCATCATCATGAGAATCAACTGAGTGACACTCATGAGCATAGACAGAATGCAAATCTCTGCTCATGCAAAAGCACCTCATCACTTAAGAGGCCTTTTCTGGCTGAGCCCAGCAGCAGAAGTTTCTATTAGTTTCTCCCAACATGGAGGAGTGGGGGTTCAGAGGAGAGGCCCTAGCCCTCCTAGCCCTCCTTGGTGTTCGCCTGAAGCTTCAGAGGTGATTTCCTGTTGAGTCGCTATGTTTGTGCTGGGATCTGTAAGCAGAGAGATCTGTAGGGTCTCTCACTTCACAAAAATCCCTGAAGTAAGGGATTTTCAATGGGAGTGGGACTGTTGGTATGAGACACCACATAGTGGTTTCATGTGCTGCAGATGGTTGTCATACTTTTCTCGCCCACGTAGCGCAACTGACAGTTTCTTTGGACACTAGTAGGCCATCTACATCCTAGTCTGCTAGAGGCCCACCCGAGTGCCTTTCAGACTCTCACTCTATTCGAAGGATCTGGGTTGCTCACGGTCAAAATCAAACTTTAGAGTTATTTTTTGGATCACCTCAACACATCTATTGTTTGATTCTGAAATCCCCAGGAGATTGCTAGCTCAGCTTGCTTTAGAGAGAGTAGGAGTGGGTTTCTAAAGAAAAGAGATGCCCTTTCCATCTGTTGTGGCCAAAGGATTCTATTTTGAAGGGAAAGAATGGAGAAAGTGAGTTCATCCATGTGCCACCTACTCACTCTGTCGCCTTGCTTTGCTCAGACAGGAGTCCTAGAGGGGAAATCTTGTGTGTGAAAGAACAGGCAGAACAGACAATATATTTTTTGACGATCACAACTCAAGACTCAGAGGATAGATGCTTTTCTGGTTGCTGAGCCCTCAGACCTGTGAACGAAGGTGTGTCCTGGATTTTCTGACTCTTTAACCTGGAGAAGGAAAAAGGGCTTCCAGCAGGGTAGGTGTTTGAAAATTGAAAACCAGGTTGTACTCAATTCAAAATGTCTGTGTATTGAAATGCATAATGCTAGGCAGTATTCTAGATAATGGGGATTGAGCAGTCTCATCTCTTTGCTAAAAAAATTCTAGTTAAGGGAGCCTGATGACATATAGAGAGGTAATACTGTCAGCAGTAAGTACCCCCAGAGAAAAGTGAGCAAAAGAAGACTTAGAATGGCAGATATCAGTAGCCTACTGCTCTTGGGTCAGAGCTCAGTGGCACTCTAAGGTCATGTGGGGAAGCTGGTGTTTATCCAGATCACTACCCCTTCCACTGAGCTGAATTCAGAGGGGCCTCCCCCCCCCCCCCGCCCGCTGGTCTCCCTGAATGTCCTCTAAACTTTCATCCAGTATTTGTTCCCATTCCAGGGGAGGGATCCTTCTTCTTTTTTTGCTACCTGCCCAGGTTTCATTTGATTAGCGTTGTGCTAAATGGGGAAGGACTTGTCGTCTTCTCCTCACAACTCACATTCTGAGTCATGCCTGGCACTGGGAAGGCTTGGGTCAGCTTCATTTCAGAACTGTATTAACTGGTAATATGCTCCTTTAAGGAGCACATTACAGATGGTTCACTTCGGATGCAGGTTATTTTGAGACTTCCTGAATATCATTCCTTGGCTACTTCATTCAAATAAATCATATATGGCACTGTAAGAGGTGCTGGGGATAATGACAACTCAGACTCACTGTGTGCCCTTGAGATACTCACAGTCCAGCCGATGACTTAGACAATTGAGGAGGTAAATTGCAGCAACCGTGAGGTGTGACCAAGATGCTCTTGGAACCCAGAGAGGCCAGTGAGCTCTATTCTATAGAGCACTGAAAATTTCAAACAGCTATCACGAGTTTGGATGTCTCATTCAATAGTTATTCATTTTTCATCCATCCAGACATGTGGCCTGGGAGTTTTATCAAGGTCACACGATGCATGCAGATATTATTCCCTTTGCCTATTATTGTTGCTATTGTGGCTTGGTAGTTGCTGAATGAAGATGTAATTCACACACTATACAAGTCACCCATTTAAAGGCTAGAGTGGTAGATCATGTGCCTCGAATGTGTGAGGCCCTGGGTTTAATACTCAGCACCATGAAATAATATGATGTGGAAAATTCAGTCATTTCCAGCACTTTCACAGAATTATACAACTGCCACCAATTTTGGAAAATTCTTTCAGCCACAAAGAAATGCTCTATCTTTAGCACCCCACCACTCCAAACTTTTCCAAATGCAAAGCCTGTGCTCTGTCATTGAACTACCCACCTCTGGCCCCCAGTTCTCCATTTTGCTTCTATAGATTTGTCTATTCTAGACATTTCATATAAATGAAATAATATATCACATGGTCTTTTATGAATACCCTCTTTTACTTAAGAAAATATTTGAGATGTTCATTCATATTGTAGTATCAGTGGTTCAAGCTTTTTTTAATTGTCAAATATTATTCCATGGGCCGAAATAATAGCACAGCATGTAGGGTGTTTGTCTTGCACGTGGCTGACCCAGGTTCGATTCCTCCATCCCTCTCGGAGAGCCCAGCAAGCTACTGAGAGTATCCCGCCCGCACGGCAGAGCCTGGCAAGCTACCCGTGGCGAATTTGATATGCCAAAACAGTAACAACAAATCTCACGATGGAGACGTTACTGGTGTCCACTCGAGCAATCAATGAGCAATGGGATGACAGTGATACAGTGCATGAGAGCCACTTTTTTTTTTATTTTAGTTGTTGGTTATTTGAGTTGCTTCCACCTTTTTGGCTATTAGGGATAGTACTGCTACGAGCATTTATGTGCAAATTATTTTTGTTTGTTTGGGGGCTACACCCACTGGCGCTCAGGCTCGTTCCTACCTGCACTCAGGAATCATTGCTGGAGGACTCAGGGGGACCATATGGAATGCCAGGGATCAAATCTGAGTCTTCTGCATGTAAGGCAGGTGTCGTACTCACTATATTGTAGCTCTGGCTCCAGTGTGCAATTTTTTCTGTGGATGTATGTCTTCAAGTTTTTTGCATGTATGTGGAAGCAGAATGATTGGGTCATTGGTAATTCTAAGCTTAACTTCTTGAGCTACAGCCAAGCTACTTTCTTCAGTGTCTGCACTATTTGATGGAATAGTAAGCAATATGTCTACTGACCATTTCTATATCTTCTTTTATTTATATTTTCACTGTTTAAAAAGAATTTTATTTTATAAGGTAGTTCACAATATTTTATTGCATTTAATATTCAAACACCAATCCCACCACAATTACATCTTCCAACCACCATATTTGGGATGTTTCCATTCCAAGCCCCAATCCCTGTCCCAAAACACAAGTGAAATAATATACTTTGTGTTGTTTGTTATGAAAAATTGCTGAAAATGCTACAAAAAAAGTATCCATAGAGGGAATAGTGTGAGGATTGTTCTATTTTGGCAGGAGCCATTAAGACCTTCTTTAGCATATCACAAACATGTTGTTCAAAGTTGAGTGATGTGAACTTTTGTGTTTTATATATATACATATATAAAACATATATATGCACATATATATTTCCCTCTATGATTGGTTGCCTACTACTTGAACCCCATCAAATGCGGTGTGGTACTCTTGGGAAATGGGTAGGGAGTGTCTTATGATGTGTTGCGTGGCCACAAATGTGGCCACGTGGTCCAGGAATAAGTCACTCATGTGTGAGGCTCTGCCCGAGTGTGTGGGGAGAGGCCTTGAGCATGGCAGAGGTTAGGTAGTGGAGTTTTCCGGCTGCCAGGGCTGCGTCCCTTGGGGCGGGTCACACCCATTTCTATATCTTCTTGCAAGACATATCTGTCCAGATCTTTTACCGATGTAAAAAGAAAATTGTCTTTTAATTGCTGAGTTGTAAACGTGGATTATTCAAGTTCTTTAGCAAATATGTCATCTACAAATATTTTCTTTCATTCTCTGAGTGATCTTTTCATCTTTTGGATAGGGTCCCTTGAATCAAAACGATTTAACTTTTATCATTTTGTTCTACTTTTCTTTGATTGCATATGCTTTTGGCATCACATCCAGGGTCCTGACATTTTATATATTTTTCTTTTGATAATTTTATCCTTTAATTTCTGTGTGTCTTTCTTGGATCCACTTTATTTTTGCACATGGTATGGGGAAGGCATCCAATATTATTATTCTCTTTGTGGATATCCAGTTGCTCCAGCTTCACTTATTGAAAAGACCTTATTTTTCCTCATTGAATTGTTTTTCTAAAAATCAGTGTCAAAAATTAACTGTGCGGTGAGATTACTCAAAGGGCTGGGACATATGCTTTCCACAGAGGATCAATGCGGCTTGATCCCTCATGGTCCCTTGAGCACTACTAGAAATTATTCCTGAACACAGAGCTGCAAATAGCCCCTGAGCACTGTTAGCATGCCTCCAAACAAAAAAAAATTTAATTGATTAATTATGTTGATGGGTAATATGTTTTGAAATTATGGTATGTGATTCCTCCAACGTTGTGTTTTTTTGTTTTTTTTGGGGGGGGTCACAGCCGGCAGTGCACAGGGGTTGTCTCCTGGCTCTGAACTCAGGAATTACTCCTGGCAGTGCTCAGGGGACCATATGGGACGCTGAGAATCAAACCTGGGTCGGCCGGTGCAAGGCAAACGCCCTGCCTGCTGTGCTATTGCTTCAGCACCCCTCCAACTTTGTTTTTTGTTTGAGATTGCTTAGTCTGAGTCTCTTGCATGTACATGTGAGTTTTAGGATCAGCTTATTAATTTCTATAAATCACTCATTAAGCTTTCTACAGGAACTGAGTTATATCTGTAGATCCATTTGGGACAATTTGGTATATTCTGATTCATAAACATGAAATATGCTTCCATTAATTTTGATTTTCTTAATGTTTTATAGTTTTCAAAGTATGTTTTACCTTATTTTAAGTATAGTCATGAATATTTTATTTTTCTAATACTTGTGTAAATGGAATTGTTTTCCTTTTTTTCTATTTTTTTGGTGGGGGCTTCCTAAGTAGTGGTCAGGGGTCCTAGAATCTACTCTTGGTGCCTCTCGGCCAGCCTGATCAGACAACTCAGTACTCTAGGGCTGAAAATTGTGGTTGTTTGAGCCTGGGTCCAGATCTCACAGTGCTGTAATTTGAGGGGGGGAGAGGGAGGAAACCATATGGGGCTGGAGATCCAACTGGGGTCTCACACATACAAGGCACGCAGTCTCGCTTTTTGTGCTATTCTCTGAGTCCTTAATTTGATTTTTAAAAAATTATTCATTGTGATAGCACAGCAAGTAGGGTGTTTTCTTTGCATGCAGCTGACCTGGGTTCAGTTCCTTCATCCCTCTCAGGGAGCCCAGCAAGCTACCAAGAGTATCCCACTCGCACGGCAGAGCCTGGCAGGCTCTCTGTGGTGTATTCAATATGCCAAAAGCAGTAACAATAAGTCTCATAATGGAGATGTTACTGGTGCCTGCTCGAGCAAACTGATGAACAATGGGATGACAGCGCTACTGTGCTACAGTGCTATTCATTGTGATCTGCTTGGTTTTTTTTTTTTTTTGAAGTCAAGAGAATTCCCAGGTGAAGTTTGATTTCTGAATTCTCCTGAAAAGCCAGATTCCTGAATGTCATCTGGGGCTAGAGTGAGTAGGTTGTTTTTCTTCTGCTTGTAGATCACGTGACACAGATTGGCCTTCATCTAACTACTTTCTTTTATCTAGTCATTTCACTTGTGACTATCTTAGTTATCAGGTACTGAATTTTAAATACATGTTTATCTTTGTTGGGGAGAAAGAGTTGGGGCCATACCTGCTGATGGGCCTCCAGGGGCTGTAGGAAAGAAGAGGAAAGGTTTATGATAGAGGAACTGACTCCTATATAGTGATACACTTTGAAGGCCTTAGCAACCAAGTGAAGAAAGTTGAGTCTTTTCTTGAGGACTGGTGTTTTCTTTGCAGTGGCTCTTGGACCACTAAAGGTAGAATCACCTCAGTGCTTATTGCAAATGCAGTTTCTGAGATCTTCTAAAGCAGAATAAACTGGTAACTCTGGAGTTCTCCAAGGGAAAAAGATCTGCCTTAAAGATGTAGTCTGTGTTGGGAATTAAGGACTGTTGTGGACAGGAAAGTGTGATATCAGCCCCCACCTTGGAAAAGAAGTGGTCATGGATCAAGATTATGAAAAGAATATGCCCCCCCAACTCACCCTACCTCAATTTAAAAAATATATTATCATATACTAGGTTTTGGCCAGGCCTAGTAGTACTCAGGGGGCTATTCAGTTTCTCTGTGCTCAGGAGTCACTTATGGCAGTGCTTAGGGGGTCAAACAGTGTGGGAGGGATTGAATCAGGGCCTCTTTTATTCCAAACATGCTCAGCCCTTCATGCACTCAGTTCTTTGAGCTGTTTCCAGCCTTCACCTCCCTTTATTTAAATGGGAAAGACTAGATGTCAGTTAAAGGTTGCAGGAGGAGCCAGAGAGATAGTATAGTGGCTAGGGTGCTTGCCTTGCATGTGACAGAGCTGGGTTTCATCCTCAGCATCCCATATGGTCCCCTCACCACTGCAAGATGTGATACCTGAGAGCAGAGCCAGGAGTAAGCCCATAGCACATCCCAAACAATAACAACAGCCACTGAAAGGGTGGCAGGAAAATCCTGTAGTTGACAGCCCTCCCTGGTGGCTCAACATCTGGTGAATGCTTACTGCATGAAGGTCAGAAGCCCGTGCTGTCACACTTGGCTGTCTATGGCTCCTCCGTGCTATTTTCCTTCTCCATGTCACTCTCTCTCATCTTGTTGAGGGCAGGCCCTGTGACTTCAGGGTTCTCTTGAATTATCTGTCTCTCCGTATTCCTACTCCAGAGGCTAAGGAAGAGGGGAGTGAAAAAGGGCTTATTACTTGTAATTATGAAGAAAAGGGCCTTTTAGAAGAAGGTAAAGTAAGCTATGCTTATTTCATTTTTTTAAACTCTAAGATGATGGTGCCTACTTATTGGCAAAAACATTTAGGTACAGCAGGCTGCTAAGAGTGAAGTGGTGGGTGAGGTCTAGCACCATTGGATTTCCGAAACATCACCACTGACAGCATTGTAGATCACAGGGCACAAATAAAAAGTTTATAGAAAACCTATAAGCCATGCAAAGCATAAAGTAAAACGTAAAGGACTGCTCACCTCTTATTGATTCTCAGAGATAGTGACTGTTAACACTTCCTTATATATCCATCAGACCTTTTCTTTCTACAGATATAACCTTTCACTTTGTCCTCCACCCAAACCCATCATTCCCAGATGAGACATTCCCAGACACCAGCTCTTGTTCTTTCTCTCTGAAAACCCCCGTCATGTCTTCTCTGGAATTCCCAGATCTGGATATACACAGTCATGAATAGGCTGTTCACCTCTCCCTGGGAGCAAGTGGTTGAGGCTCAGACAGTACAAAAATATTATTGCTGCCTTGGGGCACGAAGGGAGAGGGGACTGGAAGTTGGGTAAACTGTCTTTCAGGTGCTGAATGGGAAGGTTGTCTGAGCCTGCTGAGCACAGCCACTTTCTCACACCCTGTGGACCGTTCATAAAGGTTTCCAGTGTCCTCACAAGGTCAGGAATGCGGGAGTGTCCTCTGTCTCATGTGCCACCCCCGAAGGCCCCAGACAGCCCAGATTTACGCCTTTTCTCACCGTTGTGGCCCCAGATCATCTGTTACCCACCCGGCGGACCCAAGGCAAGGCCAGTGGGAGCCGGCTGGATGATTCCTTCTTTTTTTCACCCATCCAGTTATACAAGACTCACTCACAGGGGCTCGCAAATGGACCGCAGACGCTAAAATAAACCCTGATTCAATCTCTCTGAATAAATGAAACCGAGCCAGGCACTTCCTTTAATAGGCCTTAATTTCCTCATCTTTTAAATGGAATTAACAACAATGACTAACCTCATAGAAAGAAAAGATAAATCATCTCTTTCATGGTTGTCCTGTACTTCTGGGACAGGCTCTCTTGAGAACAGAGACCCTGTCTTCGGCAGATCTGAGTTTAAGAAATGAATGAAGGTATTGTCATCCCAAACACAGCTACAAACTCTACTTCCAAAACTTCTTTCTTGTGCTTCTATACGCAGCTGCTCTCTGCTCACGCAGGCCTCAGGTGAAAGAGAGACAGAGTCGGATTGTGGTGATCCTCTCCCCTCGCCCTGCTTCCTCACAGCAACGGTTTTTGTGTGAAACGGACCATGGGAGTCGAGGGGATTGCTAGTGCCCTTTTTTGGACTTTGGGGTAGTTGTGGCAAAAATCAGGCATTGATCCCTTCCCTTCACATTGTTATGCTCTCCTCAGGCCATGATTCACGTTTCTTCAGAATCTTTTACTTATCCCTGAGGACAGAGAGCCCTGTCATCTCTATCTGTCTTGTTCAGTTTAATGCTACAGTTGGCACCGAGAGCTAGCAGCCATCCTCCGCACTTGCCCGTGTGGAAGGGGAAATGATGGACTCATTGCCATGATCACCTCAGGCCATGATTCACATCTCTTCCTTCCGTTAATCACAATGAGACTGGCAGCAGGTGTCATGGGCCTTTGTGGAGCGACAGGTCTGTGAAGTCAGAGGTTTCAGCGAAGAGAGAGGACCTAGAAGCATACCCTGCGCCTGCCTTAGAAGGAGGCGGGTAAGGCAGTTATGGCTTTGGAGTATGATGAAGAACCAAGTCTTGCCTTAGATGAATAAACTGAGATTTCCAAGCAGTAGCGGGCAGGGATCAGGAAGAGGTGAACTAGACATAACATAAAGACAGTGATGGAGGGTCCTGAGCATTTTTGTGGCAAAGGGCAATAACTTTGTGCATCAAAACCATAAATATTTTTATGTAATCGTGGTTACTACTATAACCATGTTACCTAAACAACAACAACAATAGTAATAGACTCTGAGGTACCAAGGGGTGGGGGAGTGGAAGACAAGGAATTTATGGACTTCAGTGGAGTGTTATGGGCACTATTAGTGGTGGATGTGACGAGGTAACATTCTTTTTTTAAAAGGAAAAGAGTCTTGGGAAACTCATCTCTCCCTGTCTTACTTATTCCTTGTCTGTTTTCTACTAAATATCTTTCTCATTGATAACCCAAATCCCACCAGTACTGATTCATTCCTTTAGACTGAGACGCTCCCCTGCTCTCTGATGCTCCCCCTCAGAGAATTTCTATCTCTCACCCATCCAACCCTCTCCCATCCCTTGCATGAGTAGAATGCATTCTTCTCAGATTCCCACTTCACTGCAACGCCCTCTGTGTTCAGGTTGATTGTTGCCACTCTCTAAGAAAGTCAGGATAACAAAAATAACAAAGGTGGAGTAAATGTCAAAGAAATACAGAAACCTGAAGCTATCTAACTTCCTGGCCTGTAGTTCCTACAATTTTTTTCTCGATCTCAGTTCTGCCCTTCTCATTTCTTCTCCATAACCCAGAGATGGGTCACCTCCTCAATCTCTTCTCCCTCCTTCTGCTCATTTGAAAGAGATTGTTGGCATTCAACAATAAAAGCTTTCTTTTGGACTTCTAACCCATTTTTATTGGGTCCTTCCAGAGCTTAAGCACTGTCCCAAGTACTGGGAATATGGCAGTGATTGTGGCCTTTATAACTTACAGCCAAGAAAATGAGGCGGGTGATAAGAGCTGAATGACAGTTAATATCATCATCAACCAATGGCATGAAGGTGACAATGGAATCTGTGGTGAACTAAGACAGGAGGAGGCTTTGAGGTAGTGACACTTGACTTTGAGCCTGAAGATGAGGAGTCAGTCCTTTTAATTTATTTTAAAAAGTTGTTGTTGTTGTTCTGGGTGGCACTCAGTGGTGCTCAGGGCTGACCCCTGGTGGTGCACAGTGGACCTTATGAAGCATCAAGTGCAAAGGCCCTGCATTTGGAAAAGGTTGACTGTATTCAAGGACTAAAATTTTTGTGGCAGCCAAGGGCTAGTGAGAGAGTGATACAGGTGAAGCCCAGGGGTAAATGGATCTGGAAAAGACAGGATGTGGGGATTTGTAATTAGGTTTTGTTTTCTGGATGATAAATTCCAGGTGGAGTTAAGCAATGATGGACATGCCCTGATAGACATCAATGAAAAACTCAGTCCATCAGACTGTGGAATTAATCACATTTTTCAAAAAGTTTGCTCTAAAGGGCTGGGTGGCTTCACCTCATATTAAATCAGTGATTTGACAGCCTCAGGGAGAGAGGACTGTGTAAGGGCATAGTCTCCAGGGGGTACAACATAGAATGTCACCCAGACTGTGGGAGGGTCCACTCTTTCCAGGGGGTAACGAACGAGGGGAAAGCACATAAGCGACTAAGTTCTGGAGTAGGAAAAAGTCACTGAAGGGAAGGAAAAGCATGAGCACCCAGTGAGGATGTATAAACAATCTCTAAAAATGTGGTTTTTAATTTAGTTAGTTGATGGGTTAGAGAGATAACTTGCCTTACATCCGCTGACCCAATTCAATCCCTGGTACCACATATGATCCCTTGAGTACAGAGCCAGGTATAACCCCTGAGCACCACTGTGTGTGACCCAATGCCCCTACCTCCATCGGTTTTTAATGGATTTGTTTATTGGTTCACAATATTGTGGGATTTCAGAGGGTTAAGCTTTTTATAAGAATGCCTCTGTAGTTTCCACCACACCTACCATGGAAAGGATCTCTGTCCCGTGCTTCACCTCTCTCATTTTCCCCTGGGAACCACCCTAGGTTTCACCTTGTCTAGAAGTTATCTTCACTGTGAAAATAGTCTTTTTCCAATCCACCTCAGCATGGCGCTTGGACCTTTGGAATTGTCTTTTATGACAATTCTGACATGAGCTTTCTAGCTTACCCCGCTAGTAATTTCTATTTATTGGACAGAAAATTCTGGACCTCAGCCATTTCCCCCAAAGTCTTCAAGTCTTGAGAGGTTTGGTGTCATTGGACAGAATAAATATTCCCCAAATTTGTGTCCATCCTAGAGACTCCTAGAATCTGACAGACAGGAGTGGAGCTGAGGATTGCCAAGAGATGGTCTCTACCAACACAGCGTCTGCAACACTTGGTGAACTCACTTACTGGAAAAATGCTCAGTGTCCAGATCCAAATAGAAACACTAGTTATCAGGGCAAGAGCTGGTACAGTAGTTAGGGCACTTGTCTGGCTTGTGTGGGGTACCCTGGAAGCCCCGAGCATCACCCGAATGGCCTGTGTATCTCAGGAACAGGGGGCCTGAGCAGCATCAGGCTCTGCCCTGACCCACACACTCTGTTGGCCAAGAGTTGCTTTTGGGGTGTGGGGGTTGGGGGGCCCCCGACTTCCCACACAAAGGCAACAGTACAAGGAGCCTCACTCCAGACCTCACTCTTACCATCTTTCCACAGTTGTTTTGTTTTATTGTTGTTCAGGTTTTGTTGTGGTTGCCATATCCAAATAGAGGGAGGCTGGGAGGCTTCCAAAAGCAAGCTACAGAGGAAGCATATGGTTTCCAAGGAGCCCACAGATCACTTTCAGTCGGCACTGAGCTCATTCCCAGAGCAACGCTCTCTCCCCGCCCCCCGCCACGTCTCTGCCTCAAGGATTTACCGCGTGACTTCACCTCCCCCAATTGCACAGAAGACGACGAAGTCTGCGTCCCTTAATTCCTCTCCGTGATTCCAAAAATCCAATTTTCAACTGCCAGCTTGCTATTTTTTTTTTTTTGCTGGCTGCCCTACCAGCGACTTCCAGTCAGCAAGTCCCACACCTCTCCTCATCTTCTGGCTTTTCCTGTTGGTGCTAATGGAGTCCCTGCTCCCTGCACTCTGCGGGCTGGAAACATCTGAGTCATCCTTGACTCATCGGCTCTCCTAGTCTCTAGATCACAGCAACTGCCGAATCTTAGAGTATCTATTTCCGTTATGTCACTTGATTCTGTTTTCTCCTTCCTCTTGCCACCAATTCTCCCTGGTGTGGGCTGTCATTACTCCCCTCCTGACACACAGGAGCATCGCGCCTTCCCTCACTGTTTAACCATCTTCCCTCTGCTGTGGTTTTAAGGCTCCTCAAAAAGAGCAAATCGTGGCACTGTCTTGGCCACTGGCGTGGCATGGTTTTTCTTTCTTTTTTTTTTTTGCTTTTTTTTTGGGTCACACCTGGCTCTGCACAGGGGTTACTCCTGGCTCTGCACTCAGGAATTATCCCTGGCGGTGCTCAGGGGACCATATGGGATGCTGGGAATCAAACCCGGGTCGGCCGCGTGCAAGGAAAACGCCCTACCCGCTGTGCTATCGCTCCAGCCCCTTGGCATGGTTTTTCTCATGGGTGCTCCATGAAAGAGAAATCATCTTCTAACTTTGCAAATCACAGTTCCTCTTCCAGGACTCTGTCCAAGTTAAATGAACTAGTTGCTGATGTAGGATATGACTCTCAACTCACCTTGACCCTTTTCTGTATACATAGTTTTACAAAAAAGAAATAAAAATTCTCTTAACAAAAAATCCTATCACTGTCGTCTCATTGCTCGTCGATTTACTCGAGTGGGCACCAGTAACATCTCTATTCCTCCCAGCCCTGAGATTTTAGCAGCCTCTCCTTACTCGTCTTTCCCAATGATTGGAGGCTCTTTCAGGGTCAGGGGAATGAAACCTATCGTTACTGTTTTTGGCAAATCGAATATGCCACAGATAGCTTGCCAGGCTCTGCCTATGTACTAAATTCTATATGATATGTATTTCTATGTTAGTTTTCTGTTCTTAGAAGGCTTGACTTTTTTTGGCTTTTTTGGAGTGTCACAATTGCCAATGCTAAGAGATTACTCCTGACTCTGCATTCAGAGATCACTCCTGGCATTGCTCAGGAGACCATATGGGATCCTGGGTTGGCTACATGCAAGGCAAATGCCCTAAATACTGTACTATCACTCCGGACCCAAGACTTGACATTTTTAGACTTACTTTTGTTTACTATTTGAGCAATGCATGTCCCTGTAGCTGCTTGAAATAACAGTGTGAAATAATTTAACTCCCATAGTATTCTAATTGAATTCCCACTTTACTAGTGGGAATGGTAAATAGAGATAGAGAGAAGTTGAATAATTTGCTGAGGCCCCATAACTAATAAGCAAAGTCAGGACTGAAATTTATCTAATCAGGCTGGGGAGCTGGCTGAAACAGCTGAAGCAGATAACTGGCATGCCTGGGTTCAATCCCAGACACCACTTGGCCTCTCCCAGGCACCATCTGATGTTGTTCCGGTGGCCCCCACCACACCCAAGGAGGAACCCACCGCCCCACCTCCCAAATAAACAAATACACAAAACCCTTACCAGTGAATTCACATTTGTCTTTGTTTATATTTAGCTGTGTTTTATGATGATAATGAAATCTTTAGGCTTTAAAAGTCCATTAATAGTTGGAAATAACATGAATAGGCTGAGTATGCAAATACAACTTGCTATCAGGAATGACTTTAAAGTATTTTCCAGGAATTGCTATACAGGTAAGAGACATCTGGATGCTATTGCGCCTTACTTGTTCTTTTCTTTTTCTATTCAAGTACATGGGCTGTATTGAAGTGCTGCAATCAATGAGGTCACTGGATTTTGGGATGAGAACACAAGTTACAAGGTAAGAGAAGAAAAATGGGAGGGGCTGTGGGGCTACAGTCTAAAGACCAACTGATCTTTCTCGAAGCAGTTTCAGTCAAGCCTTCAAAGGCATCATTGGATTTTGCTTTTGTGACTGGAAGGTAGATCTAGCATAGTGGACTTAGGATGGGTGAGTTTTAATGCCTCAAAGTAGAGAGAGAGCATGGGGAATATTGTCTGCCATGGAGGCAAGGGAAGGGTGGGTAAAGGGGGGTATACTCGGGTATTGGTGGTGGGGAATGTGCACTGGTGGAGGGATGGGTGTTTGATCATTGTGGAATTGTAACCCAAACATGAAAGCTTGTAACTATCTCACGGTGATTCAATAAAATTAAAAAAAAAAGGATGGGTGAGTTTATTCATCATTATTGCCCAATGGAGTGTGGATCAGATATCTATATTGATGTAAGATTTGTTCAGATGATGCTGTAGAGGAGTAGCTGATTTCCCAGGCACTGGTATCTAAAAGTATGCCTAGAATGAAGGCACTGCAGAATCTTGTATTTGAAGAAATCACCAAAGATATGATGAGGAAAAGAATTTCCACATCAGAGAGTCCAAGGTTTTCCAATGGAAAGCATCCAGACAGGGTTCCCTCTTGCTTCTAATCCAAGTCTCCCTCTTCTACATAGAATGAGTTGGTTGTACACAGGAGTTAAAGCAGGGAGGCCTTACCCAGGGGTCTCCAGGTGATAGAGGGGAAGTAGAATCATTATTACACAGAGTGGAAGTCAGAAATAGAAATTACGAGGCAGTTTTTGAAATTCAAGTTCAAAGGAAGGATGGAAAAAGGCATAATTAAACACAGACACTGGTAACTGGTAAGACTGTGAGGAGGTGAGGTGAGAACCTTGGATTCCTGTGAGTGATTCAGAAGACTTGGACATTTGTTGCATGAGGTGCCCACGTGCATCTCAGGGGTAAGTAATATGCCCATTTACAACCACAGCTACAGGTTACCTACTCCAAAGGGGAAATCTTCTCATCCTGAACAGAGGATAATATTTAACTGTGAAATTGCAGTTAAAGGTGTTGGATCAGGAAAAGGACTCATACTGTTCTTTGGAAGAGTCACAGTATGTATTATATTAAAGACTTAGGGAAGTCTTGTGCTGTAGCTAAAAAGTTAACTTTATTTCAAGATTTTCTAAATTGATTTAGTCCCAGAAGACTTTCTTTTATGCAATATAAGTGAACATCCCAAGTATCTCTAGGGTTCTATGAAATGCACTTAAGGAAATACTGTTGCAGATTCTATAACGTATTGAACTTTGTCTTTTGGAACTTCTCACCCATGATATAATAGTGGGTTTTGTTATTGTTAGTGGTATAGTCTTTTATGGCTACATTGGTCCCTAGCACATGGAAGAGGCCAGAGTTAGTTACTGAATAAATGCAGATTTCCATCTCACTACTTTCCAGAATTTGGAGAGAGCTATATGTTTTTCTCCCTTTTGAATCTTCTTACATTTTTAGTCCACTCATCTATTTCCTTCATGCAGTTGGTTTCTAGATTAGTTCCTATCTTGCCAGCTCTGCTTTGAACATATCTTAAGCTTTATTTACTCCTGATAATCCCTGGACTAGAGCGATAGCACAGCAGTAGGGCATTTGCCTTGCACGCAGCCGACCTGGGTTTGATTCCTCTGCCCCTCTCGGAGAGCCTGGCAAGCTACCAAGAGTATGGCAGAGCCTGGCAAGCTACCCGTGGCATATTCAATATGCCAAAACCAGTAACAACAAGTCTCATGATGGAGACGTTACTGGTGCCCGCTCGAGCAAATTGATGAGCAATGGGATGACAGTGACAATGATAATCCCTGCTCTGGAGAAAGTACTTCTTCCAATCCATACTACATAGTACATAGTACACAGATGGAGGATGGAACTGTCTCAGTACCTGGCATGGGGCTCACGGTCAGAAAAATGCCCATCGGCTTTCCCCAAGAAGGACTGATTTTTCATTCATCCACCCATTCACTTAATTATTGATAATTCTCTTTCACTCAATTGTTTATGGAGTTCCCTTGAAGGGTATGAAACTTTAATAATTAAGGACGTCGATGGGAGTGGAGAGTTAGTACAGCAGGTAAAGTGCTGTAAGGAGTGACCCCTGAGCACAAAGCCAGGAGTAAGCCCTGAATACAGCTAGGTGTGGCCCCAAAATCAAAACACAAGAAATAAAGATGTCAAAACCCTTGTCATAAAATTTACATTCTAGTTTCAGAACCAGACTAGGGGGATAAAACCAGCACACGGTATGTTTTTTAGATTAGTAACAGGTGCTGTTAATACTATAACAAAGAGAGGTAAGAGGATAGAGAGGTAGAGGAAGGATCTCTTTATTTTTTTAATTTTTTTTTTTTGCTTTTCGGGTCACACCTTGAAATGCTCAGGGTTTATTTCTGGCTCTGTACTCAGGACTAACTCCTGGAATTGCTTGGGGGACCATAAGGGATGCCAGAGATAAACCAAGGTCAGCTACGTGCAAGGCAAACGCCCTACATACTGTACTATCACTCTGGCCCCAAGGATAGGCCTTTAAATGATATATTATGGTATAAAAATGTTATGTTTATTCTTGTGAACATTTAAAAATGGAGAGTAGTATTTTAAAAATCATCCAGTCTCCCCTATGCCTATTTTGTGCTTGGGAATATCAGTCTGGTCTTTTTTTTTTAACCATACACAAGCATGTCATAATTTCTATACAAAAATTTGAAACATTTTGATATTATAGCTCCTGATTTGAATATTTTACTGTTGCTAGATATCCTAAAGACTTTTTTAAGTTGTGGTAAGAGACATAGAACCTAAAAGCTTGTCATTTTAAACATTTTTCTATGAACAGTTCATGGCAGTAAGGTGGCATATCACAACCAATATTGCCATCCATTTACAGAATGCTTTCATCTCTCCAAACTGAAATTCTCTGTTCATGAAATGAACTTCTCATTCTTTCCTCTTCCCAAACCCTCCCCCCCCTGCCGCTGGCAATCATCATTCTCTGTCTCTATGAATCTGGCTACTCTAAGTGTGTCCTATAAATGGACTCATAGAGCATTTATGCCTTTGTCACTGGCTTATATTATTTAGGATACTGTCTCCCAAGGCTTACCACTAGGTCAAAAAGAAATATTTTGAAGGCTGCTTATACATAGAACTGGATTGTCCTGCAGAAGAATGCCGCTGGTTGATGCTTTTCCCTTCTGGCTATATATCTATTTTTCATTAGTACCCATTTAAAAAAATCTTTATCAGTGTGTAAGTCTGTGTTTTCCTACTGAAAGCTGAAAGACTATTTTTAATCTGTGCCATGAAGATTCCGTGTGTGACTAGAGCACACACCCAGTGGAAAGTCTCCTGTGTAGTATTTAGATATATTTCCCAGAAATATCTGAGTTTGCTGCCAGCATGGCAGACTGTGTGCAGAACAGATTTGCGGAAGTTTGAGAGGATGGTGTTTTCTTTAGATTTGGTTGTGAGGAAGATCTCTGTGAGGAGACAAGCCTTGAGCAAGGCCCTGGTGAGGGATCTAGTGATGGGGGGAGGGGTCCTCTGGTAGAAGAACACTTCAGGATCCCACTGGCATCCAGCATCAACCTTGACAAGACTCCCAACCTTTGTTTGGTAAAAGCATGTGTTCATCATTAATTTTGTTGTTGTTGTTGCTTTTTGGGTCACACCCAGCTATCCTGGCTCATGCACTCAGGAATTACTCCTGGCAGTGCTCAGGGGACCATATGGGATGCTGGAAATCAAACCTGGGTCGGCTGTGTGCAAGGCAAACGCCCTACCCGCTGTGCTATCACTCCAGCCCCATCATTTAGAGTAGATGTAAACGGTCTCTCCCAACTCAGTGGAGAGAGAGATGAATTGAATGGGAGGATAAAGAAACTCTGATAGGACTGCCTGGTTTGACTTGAGGAAGGAGACCAACCACCAGTGCCCTGGGAACCTTATCTCAGGTGTGGCTGGGAAGCAGTGAGGCTGCTTTCCATATGCCAGACTAACCCCATCTCTCTGCGCCAGGCTGCCCCTACCTGGCTTTCTGTAGAGCCTCCTGGGAGCTGGAGAGCTGGACAGATGCTAAGCTGATGGGTTTGGCAATAGACCTGGGACTCCCTAACTTAAAAGGAAAAAGCCCAGTGAGAAGGTGAGATAGGTGAAAGAGAAGAAGTTTCAAGGAATAGAACTTTCAAGGAACCATGAACAGTGGTGACATTGAATACATAGCCACAATGGATAAGTATGCTCTATTTTAAGCAGTTTATAAAACCGTACATTTACAGAAGAAACAGAAAAAAAATGGTTGCAGAATTCAGGCATTTCAAATAAAATTCAATAGGAAAAAAATTGTTTTCCATTTTAATATTTTATTTTATATGATTATTATTTCTATATTAGGAAGATAGATAAACAGATTCTAGTTTGCCATCCTAAACTCACTTATTGTTTATATATCCTATGGTTATTGTTTTGGAAATTTCAGCTACTCACATAAGCCCAAATAATAACAAGTTCTTCCTTTCTACTTAAAAAAAAAATTGTTTTCATTCTTTGTTTTTCCAGGAGTTCACATGTTGGTCAAAAGGAGGGAGAGCCTTGAAATTCTAGGCCTTAGGGGATATTCTCCAATGGCTATAGGCTTCAGTGTTACAGCAGAGAATAGTAAACAGATCTCCTTTTACACATGGAGCTAAGGGACCCGCATTATTTGGGATCAGGACCCTTTAAATCCCTACTCAACTTGTTTCGGGTCTAGTGTGGTCATTAGAACCACGTGAGTGTTGTTGGAACCGCAGGTGACCTCCATATCTTCATGGGTCTAGTGTTAAAGGATTCACTTTCCTCCAAGCCTCTATTTTTGTTTATTTGCTTGTTTTGGTTAGGCTCTATTTTTGTTTATTTGCTTGTTTTGGTTAGGCTACCCCTGGTGATACCCAGGGTTTACTCCTAGCTCTGTGTCCCAGATGGCTAGGGTGTGGTGTGGTGCTGGGGATAGAACCTGGGTCAGTCGAACCTCTAATTCCTACACTATCCTACTTTCTAGTCTTTCCTGTCTTATAGTTTCCCCTTCTTTACCAAATTATTATTTTAATTTCTGTATTTTCCCATTTTTCCTGTTTTCAAAAGAACTCACAGCTGCTTCTCCCAGAAAAGAGCATAAATTGAGGTTCCCATAACGATGCCACTAGACTCCGTGTCAGAGGCTGTTTCCACTCGGGGCACCCCCGAGGGGGGTGGGTGAGAGCCCTCCCCGCCCCAAGGGACCCAGCTCCGGCAGCTGACCTCCACTACCCAGTGCCTCTCGGAGAGCCCTGAAAGCTACCGAGAGTATCCCCCGCACAGCAGAGCCTGGCAAGCTACCCATGGCGTACTCGATATGCCAAACACAATAACAATAACAGGTCTCATTCCCCTGACCCTGAAAGAGCCTCCAATTGTTGAGAAAGATGAGTAAGGAGAGGCTGCTAAAATCTCAGGGCTGGGACGAATGGAGACGTTACTGGCGCCTGCTCGAGTAAATCCAAGAACAACGGGATGACAGTGATACAGTGAATTTCTGTATATTTTGATGGGATGCATGTGTGTGTGTGTGTTTGTGTGTGTGTGTGGGACCACACTTGAAGTCATCAGGGATTACTCCTGCTGGTATTTGGGTTGGCCACATGCAAGGAAAACACCTTCACTTCTGTGCTCTTATCAGCCCCCATAATTTCTATATATTTTGACATTCAACCACACTATCCAAGTTGCTCTATTACTAATTGTCTTGGCTGTTACCATTAAAACATTAGTGTTGAACCAGATTTCATACTAGTTTAGAGTTAATTTTACTGTATTCTGTTTCATTTAGATCATAATCTTTTTTTAGATCATAATCTTAATCCAAGAGAAATGTTTTTCAGTAGAGTGGCTGGGAAACTGGCCACAGTGATAGAGCACTCTAGTGGAGGGTCCACTCTGATAGAGCAGAGACAAGAGAAGGACAATGGCCATGCAAGTTTTTAGCAGCGCCCCAAACCACACCCATTCCAAAATGCTCTTGGCATCACCCCCCTTTACTGGATTTAGTCCCTGAAAGAGTTTCTTGGATGGCTTTTTATTCTCCTTTTTTCACTAACATTTGACCGATCTCAGTCTGAGTAAATTACACATGGCTGACCCGAGTTTAATCCCCAGCAGCCAATATGGTCCTTGGCGCGCTGTTGGGAGTGATTCCTGAATTCCTGAATGCAGCACCAGCATTGCCAGGTATGGTCCCCAGACAAGCAAACAAAAAGTCTATCTGGAAAACAAAGACCAAAGTCAGTAGAAAAATAATGAAAATCATGCAAAAAAAAAAAAAACACAGCTGAGTGAAGCCAGAAACAATACACTAGATAAAGCGCTATTCTTGCATGCTGCTGTCACTGGCCCAGGCTCGATCCCCAGCGGGGAACATGGTTCCTTCAGGCACCACCAGTAGTGATCCCTTAGCACGGAGCCAGGAATTGCCTCTGAGCAACATCAGGTGTGACCCCTCTCATCAAAAATTCTAAAATGAAAAAAAATAAATAACAGTGTTTTGCTCTTATGTTCTCATCATGATTTTAAAAGCAAAGCCTCAGAAAAGAAAAACTAATTTAATTTCAAGCATATGTGAGTGCATACACACACATACACATGCACGCGTGCACGCGCACACACACACACACACACACACACACACAACTTGTTCAGAACTTCAGCTCTGAAAAATAGAACTTTCAAGGAAACCATGAATAACAGTGACATTTAATACATTTGCCACAGGGCATAATTTTCCCCAAGGGAACAGGGCACACCTCCAGATCTTTGTTTTACTGCTCTGCCCTCTTCCTGTGTTTCCTGCCTTACATTTGTGACTCCTAATTGGTAATCAAATCAGCCAGGCTAAGCAGGAGGCACCCAGCACAAGATCCACCCCCAGGAGGCTCCCGACAGCTGGGAAGCAGCAGTTCAATCCCAGATTGCCTCATTTCTGTGATGGGTATCCCTGAGGACCTGGGAGAGAAAGGGGGGGGGGCGCTGTTAAAGAACCAGAGACTCCCTTTGAGGGGTCCTGGCTAAAGAATCACTTGGTCAGGTTGAGGCCCTGGGGCTGCATGTTGTGGTTGATTTATCTGCCGCATTCCATTCTGTTCCATTCCATGCTGTGGCAAAGAACACACCAGCGTAGGTGTGTACCAGGTCTGAACTGCTTCTCTGTGCGGAAAGCCGGCTGTTTGGGTGATTTGGTACTAAGTAGAGCAGCAGGAAAGCAGAGACCATAATTCAGAGGATATTATAATTGGGCTAATTTCCTGTGTGTAACATTATTGCTCCTGAGAATTGATTCTGCAAATTTAATTCACTCTCTTGAAATTTTGATTCTTTGGCTACAATTGGACATTAAAGGCAGCTCTTCTGAGACAAATGCACACTGTGTGTGTGTGTGTGTGTGTGTATGCATGCACAACCCGTAGATACAAAGCAGATCTAAGATGCAGCTGAATATTTACATAAAGGCTTTCTGAGACATGTGAGAATACATTCTAAGGGAAAGCATTCAGTAGAGGTCAAGTATCTGCGTGTTGGTTATAAGAGCGTTGAATGAGGAAACGTTTGTTTGAAAACAGGCTGGGATTTATCTAAACTTCCCCAGGAATGTGGGAATGAGGTTGGTGGCAGCTACCCATGGGCTGGGGTGTGCATCTCCATGTCACGCTGGGAGTCTGTGCAGCAGCCTGTGTGTGGAGTCTGTGGCTGCGGCCACCGAGCCATTAGCAGCAGGACTGCAGCCCACAGGGCCTGTAAAATAGAGACCACCAGAGCAGGGATTAAAGATCTTGGACTTAGCTCGCCGGGCTAGGGAACAATTTCCAATGAAGCAATTTATTTAGAAAACTTGTAAAGGGTGGAGGGGGGGGGGAATCAGGACTTTGAAGTTTAAAGTCCTGGTGGCCTGCTAAGGATAGAAAAGCAGCATTCTGGCAGGGACACGATGTACCAGGTTAAAGAAATCCTATGGAGAGGAAACAATGTGAAGACTCAGACAGGGTCTGGTGGGCAGCCTTGGGCCGGGCTCCTCAGCTTTATCAGCTGTCCAGAACAGTTACAGTAAAACTTTACTGGCCAACTCTGGGGTAAGGCTTTGCTTGCTTCATGTTTGTGCAGATGGCAGAAAGCCCTGGCCTGAGGCTTTGACAATATACATAAATCTGTGTGTGTGTGTGTGTGTGGTGTGTATGTGTGTTTGTGTGTGGGTGCGCGCCTGTGCATCTGTGCATGCACACACAATGACCATCTCTTCTACTTTAAAGTTTCACTGTCCTTCTACACAATGGAATACTATGCAGCTGTTAGGAGAGATGAACTCATGAGATTTGCTTACAAATGGATAGACATGGAGAGTATCATGCTAAGTAAAATGAGTCAGAAAGAGAGGGACATAGAAGAACTGCACTCATTTGTGGAGTATAGAAGAACATCACATGAGGCTGACACCCAAGGACAGTTGATACAAGGGACAGGAGGATTGCCCCATAGCTGGAAGACTGCTTCATGAGTGGAGGGGAGAAGGCAGATGGAATAGAGAAGGGATCACTAAGAAAATAATGGCTGAAGGAACCAGTTGGGATGGGAGATGTGTGCCGAAAATAAATAATGGACAAAACATGATGACCTCTCAGTGTCTGTGTTGCAAGCCATGATGCTCAAAAGTAGAAAGCGAATATGGGGAATATTGTCTGCCATGGAGGCAGGGGGAGGGTGGGAAAGGGGGGGTATACCTGGGATATCGGTGATGGGGAATGTGCACTGGTGGAGGGGTGGGTATTTGATCATTGTGAGATTGTAACTCAAACATGAAAGTTTGAAAGCTTGTAACTATCTCACAGTGATTTAATCAAATTAAAAAAAAAAAGTTTCACTGTCCTTTAGTTCCTCACAGCCTTTTCCAGACTGAAATCTCATTTTTGGTTGCTGAAACAGCCAGTTAAACTGTTTTTAAATGCCTTCCAAAAGCTAGTAATTAAAAAATAATGTACCTAAAGGGCAGGAAAGAGTTATGAGAGCATAACAGAATCAAATATGGAGAGGAAGGAGTTGAAAGTCAGTTGCTCCTTTTGCTCAGTCTTAGTCTCCCGCCTTTCACACACAAGTACACAATCAACATTTGAATTAACAGGCGAAGGGCCACGAAGCAGAGTGATTAAGGCAGTCCCAGAAATGGGGAAAATATGTGCAAATACTATTCAACACTGTCATCCCGTTGTTCATCGATTTGCTCGAGTGAGCGCTAGTAACGTCTCCATTCATCCCTGTCGCATGCTAGTGTAACCCGATGACATATTGGGGGCTCTATTAGGGTCAGGGGAATGAGGACCGTCGTTGTTACTGGTTTTTTTTTTTTTGGCATATCAAATATGCCACGGGTAGCTTGCCAGGCTCTGACGTGCAGGGGGGATACACTTGGTAGCTTGCTGGGCTCTTCAAGAGAGATGGAGGCTTTGGGGGCAGCCTCTAATCACCTTTACAGGTGCTCCCAGTCTACTGAATGTAAGCTTTTACATTCAGTATAATATGACTGGCATATCATATTACCTGATAAAAAGTTAATGTCCAGAACATATAAGTTGTTGAGCCACTACAACTCAACAATTTAAAAAACTCCAAATCCCTTTTAAAAAAATGGGCAAAGGACTTCAATAGATTTTCTCCAAAGATGATCTGCACATGAATGATAAGAACATGAAAAGATCAACAACACTATCACTCAGGAAATGCACAAGAAACACAGGATGAAAAACACAACACCATGCTCATTTAAATGACTGCTAAAAACAAAAAGACAGCCCAAAAGAGAAAAATCCAAGATGATAGCATGTTGGTAAGAATGTGAAGAAATGAGAACTTTGTGCATTAAATGTAAAAAGATTCAACTGTGGAAAACAATATGGCAGTTCCTTAGTAGCACTGCTGGTTGTATTTCTGCAAATATTGAAAAGCAGGGACTTGAACAACTAAACAATACATTCTGCATTATATACACAGCACATTTTCAATATTATTCATAATACCTCAAGCATAGAAGTGACCCAGATATATACAGCTGGATAAATGGATATTCCGAGTGTAGTAAATGTATGTACACACACTCAATGGACTAATAGCCTTTGAAAAGAAGGGAATCATTCTGCTACTTGTCCACTATTAATTAACCTGCAGAGCATTAGGCTAAGTGAAATAAGCCAGACAGGAAAACAGATATTGGCTGCTATTACTTATCTATTGAATCCAAAAATTAAAATAATAAACAAAAACACTGAAATTGAGCTCATAGAAAAAGAGACTAATGATGTTTCCCAGTAGCTGGGGAGGTGGGGACATGAGGAACTATTGGTATAAAGATACTCAGCTATGATTAAGGTCTAGAGATCTAGTTCACAGCATGGCCACGATAGCTGATAATACTATATTGTATCATTGAAATGTGCTGAAGGTAAATCTTTAGTATTCGTACCCTATCTCTCAAAAGATAAATATGTGAGGTGATGAGTGTATGAATTAAATGATGATCAAAATCCATTTCCTATACACATTGACACACATACACACACATATATATATACACACACAAATATGTGTATTTCAAGTCTATGACCATTTTATTTGTCAATTTGTCACCTAATGAATTGAAACAGAAGAAAGGAAACTTTGATGCAGCTTCAGCCTGGCTGAACCCTGTCATTTTGCTCATTCTGTTCAACCTTAATAAACAGGCTAACTCAGGAGCTTCAAAACAACGGGCGTTTTTCGGTTCTGGAGCTGCTTGGCTAAAAGCAAGGTGCAGCCTGGCTGGTGAAGGTCTTCTGGGTGACAGATGCCTCCTCATCCTGACATCCCAGAAGGGGTCAGAGAGTCCTGTGAACTCTTGTATCAGAGCTCTGGCGGAGTTTAGGAGTGCTCCATCCTTGTAGCTTAATTTCCTCCCAAATATCCTACCTGCTATGCTCAAACTACAGTGGACCTTCAAGGCGTGATGGTCAGTGAAGAAAGCCAGCACAAAAGGACAGATACTGTGGTTTTGTTTTTTTTTGTTGTTGTTTGTTTTGTTTTTTGCTTTTAGGGTCACACCCGGCATTGCACAGGGATAATACCTGGTGGTGTAACTTATGCACTCAGGAATCACTCCTGGCGGTGCTCAGGGCACCATTTGGGATACTGGGAATCGAACCCAGGTTGGCTGCATGCAAGGCAAACGCCCTAGCCGCTGTGCTATCGCTCCGCTCCAGATACTGCCCAGATACTGTGTTTTTCATTTGAGTTTTGTTTATTTTTATTCCACTCCTCCCCACTCCCTTGGTGTCTGTGCTGGGTGTTGGGTTGACCAGGCCCACACAGACCTGGCTGTGGTACTCACGTTTTTAGCAGTGATGCTCACCAGGGACTGCACTGCAGGTTGTGGTGCTTGCTTTCTTGGTTGCAGAGCTTGCTGAGGTTTGTACTTCTTTAGCCTCGGCACTTGCCCACATGCTCACCACGGCTCATACTCTTGGTTGAGGTCCATGGACTGTGGTTGTGGTTGTGGTTGTGGCTGGCCTGGGGAGCCTGTTGTGCTCCCACCTGTGGCACTTCTCAACTCAACATAGAACTCCTACATCTTTTCTGTCGCAAGTGTCTGAAGGTAGTTGCCCCTCCTTTTGTGGTGCTCACACACATGGGGCTGCAGGGTGACCAGAAATTGCTTGTGGTGCTGAGAGTCACGGAGAGCAGAGCCACGAACAGCAGAGCTGCTCACATCGTGCCTGGCACATGTGAGACCCCAGGGATTTGAATTTGTGGTTGCACGCCGATGTGAAATCACTTACTACCATCCAAAACTGCAAAATACTGAAGTTTCTTCTTTTTTTTTTTTTGCATAGGTCTCAGTTCAATTTTTCAGAAGTTTAAGTTTCATTTTAGGGAGACTCAGTGTTGTATAAATGAATTTTATGAAATAGGAAGGCATAGAGTACAAGCAAGATAACTATGGCTTCAGGGTCTGGGTTTTCCGAAGGTCCTGCAGCCGAAAGGACTTGCTAGGGGATGCATAGTGCCCTTGTCTGATTTCTTGACAAAGCAGCTGGATTCAAAGCCAGGCTGGCCAAGAAGGTGACAGCAGGATGAGAAAGGAGTCACAGCATTTCACATTGGTTGTTCACAGCATAGAGCTCTTGCATCCATATTCTCTTGTGGAGAATATGAGTGGAGGGCACTATAATTCCCCACTGGACATCTGAGGAAACTGAGGCTCAGAGCATGGGGGTGTCCTTCTGAGATCACAAGCTCCTCTACCAGTTTAAACTCAGACTCACTCATTCCAAATGGTCTCCTTGTATCACTTAATATTTCCTAGTAAAATGACTTCAGTTTGGAGCCCAGAAAGTTGTAGCTGTTGGGATCGAAGCAACAGTACAGCAGTTTGGGCATTTGCCTTGCATGTGGCCAACCCAGGTTCAATCCCTGATATCCCATATGGCCCCCTGAGTACTGCCAGGACTAACTCCTGAATACAGAGCCTGGAGCAACCCCTGATTATCACTGGATGTAAACAAAAAAGAAAAAATAAATAAATAAAGTTGTAACTGCGACTAGAAAGAGATGGTAGAAGACATTGAAGGGAATAAAGGTTGTTCCGAATCTCTCAAAAAAGAAACATCTGAGTAAGAGGACAACATGGCTCTGATGATGATGATGGTCATTATCCTTCAGGTCAATACTCGGTGGGGTAACTTCTTCTTAAAATATTTCACTATTTTTCTCCTAATTTCAAAATGTAATCTGGATTTGTGTGAGATTGGAAGGAGTGTACAAAAGAAAAATCAGACAAGTCACGGGAGAGAACAAGTCATTAGAGTCAGAACTTTGGGGCAAAGTTTTCCTAGTTGAATACTTAAAATCTAAAATGGGATTACATGGTGCTTATTAGTAATGATCTTGACACATTTTTGTCACCCATTGTGCAAATTTCTTTTTCTTTTGGCTTTTTGGGTCACAGCAATACTCAGGGGCTACTCCTGGCCCTGCACTCAGGAATTACTCCTGGCGGTACTTGGAGGACCATGTGAGATACCAGGGATTGAACCTGGGTTGGTTGCATGGGAGGCAAACACCCTTCCCACTGTACTATCACGACAACCCCAAATTTCTTAGTTAAGTATAATAGGAATTTTTGAAAGGATGTGGATCAGTTTATGGAAAATGAATATCTATGAACAATCAGATCCACAGAAGAACAAGGGGTCATGGAAAGTGCATAGAGACTTGGCTCCTCTGGTCCGCTCTGTTCTAAATATCAAATTTCCAGTTATGGCAGTGATTGGAGTTTAATCCTGGACTCTTTGTTTTTGGCATTTTGCACTGTAGTAGCACAGTAGTTTTATAGTAATCATAAATTGGGAGTAATAATAGCAGAGAGGACAAGAAAGGAAAGAAAAAGTAGAAGAAAAAGACTTCAAATGGAGGCAATATCTTGAAAAGAGGCCAATTTCTTTCTTTGAACATCTAAAGTAAAAAGATTGGGACTACTAAAGTCATTCCTCCAGATTTCCACAAAAATAGTTTTAAAAAATATTAATCAAATATTTACTATTGGGGCTGGAGCGATAGCACAGCGGGTAGGGCCTTGCACGCGGCCAACCCGGGTTCGATTCCCAGCATCCCATAGGGTCCCCCCTGGAGCACCACCAGGAGTGATTCCTGAGTGCAAAGCCAAGAGTAACCCCTGAGCATCGCTGGGTGTGACCCAAAAGGCAAAAAATACATGTATTTAATATTATTGTAGATAGAGTATTACTCTCAGAACATATTCCAATTGGGCTATAGTTTTATTTGAGGACTGGACATTATAAGGAACTTTGAGGTTATGTGTATAGGTTTTTATATGTTTATGCCCCATTTATAGGACTTAGGGCATCTCGTAGTACTTTAGATATTTATAGATGTTTATAAAATAGTCATTAGTTCTGTGACATGACAGACTGTTTGCAGTGTCTATATTTTATTTGTTGAAAGAGTCCTTGGTCAAGGAATGAAACTCCCAATTATGGTATCTCTGCATGGAAAACATGATTCATTTTATAAAGTAGTTTCTAAAAATATATTGCAGCTAAAATCATGGTCTGTTCACTTACACACAAAAATCTATAAAAACTTTTAGATGTGTAGATATTGTGCCCTGAATTCACTGTATCACTGTATCACTGTCATCCCATTGCTCATCGATTTGCTGGAGCAGGCACCAGTAACGTCTCCGTTGTGAGACTTGTTACTGTTTTTGGCATATCGAATACACCACGGGTAGCTTGCTAGGCTCTGCTGTGGGGGCAAGATACTCTCGGTAGCTTGCGGGGCTCTCTGAGAGGGACAGAAGAATCGAACCTAGGTTGGCCACGTGCAAGGCAAACGCCCTACCCGCTGTGCTATCACTCCAGCTCGCCCTGAAGTCACATACTTTTATACTCACGCAACAGGAGACAAAATATTCTCCAACCTATGTATAAATTGTTAGCTGTTTGCCATATCATTCGTTTCAATGAATTGAGGATGGAGAGTATTTGAGAGAAACAAATTAATTCAGACCTTAATGTACATGAGTTCTGTTAAGACCTTTGCATTTGAAGGAGATCCATACATTTTATCTGTTTTTGGACTATACCCAGTGGTACTTAGGGACCACCCTGGCTCAGGGGTCACATTTTTGTTTGTTTCTGGGACAATGTCATCCTGTGGTGCTCAGGGCTGACTCTTGGCTCTCTGCTTAGGGATCATTCATGGCAATAATTGGGGACCATATAGGATGCTGGAGATTGAACCTAGGTTGGCTACATGCAAGTGCTCTACCCATTATACCACTGCTCTGGCCTGCTTGGGGGTTACTTCTGGCAGTGCTCAGAGCATCATGTGGTGCCAGCGACCAAACATGGGCCTCCTGCATTGCAAAGCATGTGCTCAGCTTTTTGTGCTATCTCCTTAGACCAGTACATGTGAATTTAGCTTAGATTGTCAGATACGGGTGCAATTTAGTATCTCCCGTTTCATCGTCCTTTTGGGGTTTCCTTCAGTAAGTGCTACTGAATGGAGCACTCCAAGATTCGAGCACCCTGATACAGATGTTGCCACACTTATTTCTGCTTTACTTCAGGTAAGGTGTTATCAAATCACAGCCTTCAGGCCAAACGCAGTCAGCTATGTGATTTTGATTTTGCCACCTTGCCAAACCCAAAATGGTCTTGACATTTTTAAATGGCAGGAGAGAAATCAAAATAAGAATATTTCTTAACATGTGAAAATTCAATGGAAGTCATATTTCGTGTCCATGTTGCATCACCATGCCCACTCGTTTATGCATTGTCCTAGGGTATTGTTTCTGACATGTTGTCCGTGATCACTTTTCCAGCTAACCTGCAGAGCTAAAAGGTTGTGACGGGGTCTGTGGGCTAAGATGTTTGGTGCCTGGGCCATTGCAGGAAATGTGTGCCAAGGGCTGCGAGAGAGTCGTCTTTAACCTTAGCTACATTATAAGTTCTTGAGAGAATTTGCACCACTCCCAGTTTCCAATCATCATCCTGTGCCAATTAAATCCGAATGTTTTATTTTTAATTTTTTATTAGTGAATCACCGAGAGGTATAGTAGTTACAAACTTATGAACTTTCGTGTTTGCATTTCAATCATACAATGATTTTTTACCCATCCCTCCACCAGTGCCAGTTCTTCTCCACCAATGTTCCCAATATCCCTCCCACCACCCCCACCCCATCCCCCACCATCCCACCCTGCTTCTGTGGCAGGGAATTGGATTTTGTTCTCTCTCCTTCTGGGTGTTGTAGTTTGCAATAGAGGTATTGAGTGGCCATCGTGTTTGGTCTATAAATCACAATGTTTATGAGTCCTAGATTTTAGATTTATTAAAGCTCTCCCATGCCCTCCCCTCCTCCCCCGTCCCTTTCTCAGTGTGTAGAGAGGGTTCAGAACCCATGTGTAGAGCATGAATGCTCTTTGCAGGGCAGATGGACAAGGCCTCTCGGCATCAAGGTGGCCAGATGGGTATGAAAATGCAAATTATTCATCATCACCACTGGGATGGTGACTGGGGGGTTGAAGAAAGGTTGTGGGGTGTGGTTCAAGCAAAGAAATTCAAGGTTTAAATCTTCCTCTGAGAAGATTGCAGGAGTGAAGCTTTAAAGGGGGAAGGAGATGATGCCAAATATCTCTCCCAGCAGACCGAGTGACCAAGGTGAGGATAAATCCAAATGGGATATGATCAAGTGGCCGGTAGTGCCAAATATCCCTTCTTTAAAAGTAAGCCTATTTTTGTTTGTTTTGTTTTGGGTCACACCTGGCGATGCACAGGGGTTACTTCTGGCTCTGCACTCAGGAAGTACTCCTGGCAGTGCTCAGGGGACCATATAGGATGCTGGGAATCAAACCAGGGTCAGCCGCATGCAAGGCAAACACTACCCGCTGTGCTATTCCTCAGCCCCAAGCCTAATACTTTTTAAACAGAGAATCATCACTTGGAATGATACATGGTGAATAAAGGGGATGATTATGTTGGATTTATTTTAATTTTGTAGTGTATGTTTTGAATATAGGAGTGCAGAGTTTGATTGTTACCACAGGTCCCCTGAGCACTGAACTAAGAGTAGCCCCCAAACTCTGGTGGTTGAGACCCAAACACCACAATGAATAAGTAAAAATAAAAACTATGTAAGAGTTTTGATTCCTTGGTGACCACACACACTGATAAAAAATTTACTTTTTAGCACCCAAAGAAATAGCTGCATAAATATTTCATTAGAAGCGAAGTTGTTTTGAAAAGTGCAGTTTGCTCTAAAGGACTGTCTTTTGGATTTATAAATTTCCAGTGTGTTTTGTATGAAATTGTACCCCATTTCTTCTGATCATTTTCAGCAAATTTAAGTACTTGACATTGTAAGTCTTAAACACTTTTTGGTGTAATTAGGCTTCGTCAACTTAAGAAATTGGGCATTTGCATTCTGAAAAATATGATACTATTAGAGGAAATGGCTGTGTGGAATGGAGAAAATCAGTACCAGGAGAAGTTGGCAGGGGAGGTGAGATAGTGGGGATGGGATGAGCTTTAATTTCATTACAGTGCACTTGAGCGTCAACATTTGCATCAGGACCAAAAGGCAAAAATCCTGCAGTAGACAGAACAACCTGTGTCCCGTGGTGGTTGAGTGCGGTAGAATTGCAAGAGTACTTTAGAATCAGATTTTAGCTATAATTCCAGTTGAATGGAGCAGTTGGATAAGTCAATGGTGAGAGCAAATACCGTGGGCAGCCCTGGAAGGTTTTATTTGAGCATCCTGAGAGCTGGCTCGTCTCTAGATGAAAAGAAAGGATGTATTTTATGGGCTGAGCCTGCTCTCCTAAAGTGCACGGGTGATGCCCCTTGATAATAGCACAAAGGGAGTTGGAAGCTTTCCTTTCTCAGCTGGTCAATGTGCATTGAGGCGTTCATTGTGTGCTTATCAGTGGGAGGCAGGCTCATGTTCTAAACGGTGTCTGTCTCGCTGAGGGCTCACACACATTCTTGGATGTCTTTCATTTCAGCAAGCTGAACAAAACTGAACACATGGATCACTGAGCCTTGATATTCTGAAGGCAAACATTTCAAAAGAGAAGGTACTAGGTTCCCCAGAATCAAAGCAACGTGATAATGATTAGGGAGTGGGAATGGCTAGTCCCTTCATTGACCAGTTCCTTCAAGAGGAAAGTTGGAGAGATTCGGGTGGCAAAGCGTCCCTTCCCACACTTAAACTCATTTCCTTAAGACTCATGTTGGAGACACAAAAGTAAGGGTTAGTCCCCCCAGGAAACACAAGTGCCTTTGTTTTGCCGGCGAAATTTTTTATTTTATTTTGGAAAGATACTTCTAACTGTGCTTAAAATTATTGTCATTTCGATTTGCCTGTACAATACTGAAAAACTACTCCTTCACGTACGTGTGTGTGTGTGTGTGTGTGTGTGTGTGTGTGTGTGTGTGTGTGTGAGAGTGGGGCAATTGCCTCCAACCATTTCACTGGGCCATTTGCCTGGTTTCATGTTACTCATTTTCTGGCTTTCCTATTTACAGCATTTTGACATTCATTAGAAACTATCTATGCAGCAGCTCCTCCTCCTCCACGAAATATTCCCTTTCCTTGCATTGTGCTATTGCTTTCCAAACCTGGGGTGAGGAGGGAGAGAGGGGGAGGGGGTAACATTACTTGCAGATGAGCTTAACTGTTTAACTGTTTAAGGGTTAAAGACACAGAAAGATTGTAACTTCAGCACTGTTGCAGGCAGGGCATCCGTGAAGAAAGGTGGCTTTGTTTGGATGGTTAGCTTGGACTCTGTGAAGACAGACAAAATATCTTTTTTGGTCCTATGGTGTTGGCAGGGTTTTATATGCTTAAAAGCAAATCTTCAACTGCATTCTCCTTCTCTTACATCAGTCCACTTCTCCCCTTCCCTCTCTGGTGGCAAAACAATAAACAAAGTGTCCACTGTTGGTTCTGCCAGGCGTTTCTGCCTTTTTTCTTTCTAGTACAGCCTCCCAGGATGGGACCTTTAGCCGTTATAATGGGGAAACGCTGCTCCTTTAAGACAGGCTGTCTGCTGCCTGTGTGCGAGCAGAAGAATGTCAGGCTAAGTCAGCTCCAAGCGGGCTAGGGAGACACAGCTGTTTGCTCGGGCATCCCTAGTTCAGTGAGATTTCCCTGTCCTCAGCTCTGTTTTCCTTTCCTTTGGCATTTGTAAAGTCAGCACGTTATGTTGGAGGGTGTGGCTGAAATGCCAGGAAAGCACAAAAAGTACTATTTGTTCTTAAAAAGGTTACAGCTAATCTCAGTCTGAGAGGAAGAAAAGATCTTTGTGAAAAGGCAACAAAATGCACGGGATTGGGGTTAACAGAAGTGCTGACTGTGTGTGTTGGGGCGGGGTGTATCAGCAAGCAAGTGGAATTTGAGCCATTAGTTAGATATGTATGAATTTAATTGCATTTTATTTCAGAAAATTTAAATCTTACTGAGGTAACTAAGTTGGCTTGCAGTATTTTTGCTTTTGGTATATGAAGTTATAGCAGGACCCCAAAGTGTCCAAAACCCTTCCCCATCCTTCTTATGACACCCTTTGTAGTCTACCCCATTGCTCCATTTCCACATCCCTACAACCTCAGCTCTGCTGAGGGTTTGGTACCATTCCACACTGTCACTTCCCTTGCTTTGTTTCTTTATATTCCACAGATGAATGAGACCATCCAATATTTATTCTTATCCCTGAGACTTACTTTGCTGAACATGACACCCTCTAGTTCCATCTAAGTTATAGCACAAAGCAAGATTTCATCTTTTCTTGTAACAAAGTAGTGTCCCATAGAGTGTATATACCCACATTTCTTTAACCCCGACCTGTCTTTGGGCATTTGTGTTGTTTCCTGATTTGTCTATTGTAAGTAACGCTATAGTGAACATGGGTGTGCAAAAATCTTTCTGAGTTAACGTTTTTGTATCGTGGGGACAGATGCTAAGATTTGGAACCACTAGGTCATATGGGAGTTCGATTTTCAGTTTGTGAAGGAATCTCGATAACTGATTTTCAGAGAAATAGAACCAGATGAAATCCCAGCAAAGGTGAATGAGCTTCTTTTGTTACTGCATCCGTGCCAGCACGATTGTTTCTGAACCATTTAATATTGGCAGTTCTCTTAGTATGAAGTGATAGTTCATTGTTGTTTTGATTTGCATTTCCTTGATAATCAGTCATGATGAGCACGTTTTCATATGCCTATTGGTCATCTGTATGTCTTCTTTGAAGAACTGTCTGTTCCGCATTTTATCCCATATTTTGGTGGGATTGTTTATTTTCTTCTTGAGTTTCGTTGGTACTTTATATATTGAGCCCTTTGTCACATCCATGATGTGTGAATATTCTTTCCCATTCTGCGGGGTTTCTTTTCATTTTAACCCCAGTTACTTTTACATTGCAGGAACTTTGTGGTTTGATTATGCCTATTTGTTTTCTTTGCCCATTGTTTTCATTGCCAATGGAATCAAATAATTGAAGACATAGCTGAAGTTAATACCATGGAGAGTTCTGTCAACATTACCTTCCTGTAGTTTGTGTATTAGAGCCCAACATTGAAGTTGTTGACTCATTTTGAATTAACTTTATATATGGTATGAAGTCATACCCATGACTTTTTTTTTTTTGCATGTGGTGATCCAGTTTTCCCCAAACCAGTTGTTGAACAGACTTTCCTTCTTCCATTCAATGCACCAGCTCCTTTGTTATAAATTAACTGTCCATCCCTACCTCTGAGGATTTACTTCCAGACTCTCTATTCTATTTCATTGGTCTAATTATTACAGTAACAAGCAATTTTGATTACAGTAGCTTGATAGTGTAGTTTAAAGTCAGAAAATGCAATGCATCCCATTTTATTTTTTCCTTATAATTCTTTGTCTAGTCAGGAAGTCTCATGTCTCCATACAAATTTTAGTATTGTTGTTTAATGTTATTGAAGAGTACCATTGGAATTTTGATGGGGATTGCATGGAATTTGTATAATGCTTTGTGTAAGATGGTTAGTTTAACTATGCTAATTCTTCCAATCCATAAATATGTAATGTTTTCCCATTTCCTCATCTTCTATTCTACTATTTCTTCTAGTAGCTTTATTATATAAATGTTTCATCTTTTGGGGGGTGTTTGGGCTCATGCCTAATGGTTTTCAGGGTTTACTCTATACTCAGGGATCACTTCTGGTGGGGCTCAGGGAACCATATGGGGTACTGGGGATGGAACCTGGTTTGGTAGTGTGCAAGGCAAGTGACTATCGCTCTGACCCCACATTTCTTCTTTGTTAACTAAATTGCTAGCTACTTTATGTTTCAGACACAGTTATAAATGGATTTTAAAAATTCTTTTTATTTTTAAAATTTTTTTATATTTTTGCTTTTTGGGTCACACCCAGCGATGATCAGGGGTTACTCCTGGCTTGGCGCTCAGGAATTACTCCTGGCGGTGCTTGGGGGGATCGAATCCGGGTTGGCCTCGTGCAAGGCAAATGCCCTACCCGCTGTGCTATCGCTCTGGCCCCTTAAAAATTCTTTTTAGTTCATTGTTTGCAGATAGAAATCCAGCAGACTTTTTTAAAATTTCTTTTGGGGTCACACCCAGCATTGCACAGGGGTTACTCCTGGCTCATGCACTCAGGAACCACCCCTGGCCGTGCTCAGGGGACCATATGGGATGCTGGGAATCGAACCCGGGTCGGCCGCATGCAAGGCAAACGCCCTACCCACTGTGCTATCACTCCAGCCCCTCAGCAGACTTTTATGGATTTTTTTCCTGACTTCTTTATTATATTGGTTTATTAATTTCTAAGGGTTTGGGGTAGAGTTTTCAGGGTTTTCTATGTATATTTTCATGTCATCAAGGAATAGTGACTTTTAACTTCCAACTTGAATCTCTTTAATAACTTTTTCTTGTCTAAGTGCTATAGATAGGAATGCCAATTTATGTTCAATAATAATGGTGTGACTCCATCCACTGATAGGTCGAGGAATGAACAAACATTTTCCTAAAGAAGATGTTTTCAATTTTTGTTTATTTATGGATACTTGTCTCATTTCTCAGTACATGGGCTATCCAGGAGGATGGTCCTTATGCATTAAAGAAGAAAGTATATTTGGGTTTTGGTGGTGAAGATCCTTGTACATAAAGCCCAGTGTCACTTAATACAGGCCTGTTTCTTCTTTATTAATTTTCTGTCTGGTGGTTTGTCCACTATTGAGTATGTGTTAAAGTCTCCAACTATTTATTATAAAGTAACTGTCAGTCAGTGTCTATCCAGGATTGTTAGTCTTTGCTTTAAGAACATTTTTTCTTTTTTTATTTTTTGGTTTTATGTGTTGGTAAGGTTTAAATCTTCTTAGTAGCACTGTAGCACTGTTGTTCTGTTGTTCATTGATTTGCTCGAGCGGGCACCAGTAACGTCTTCATTGTGAGACTTGTTACTGTTTTTAGCAAATCGAATATGCCATGAGTAGCTTGCCAGGCTCTGTCCTGTGGGCGGGATACTCTCGGTAGCTTGCCGGGCTCTCTGAGAGGGATGGAGGAATCGAACCCGGGTCGGTTGCATGCAAGGCAAACGCCCTACCCGCTGTGCTATTAATCTTACCTCTCATTACTTTCTTTAGTTTGAATTTTGTTTTGTTTGATAAAAGGGTTGCTGTCCTTACTTTTATTTTTTAGACTTTCATCTCCCTCTATGATTGTTTTTCCAGCATTCTAACTTTATTTTTTATTGTAAGAATATTCAAATGTGTCTCTTTTAAGCAACAGAAGGCTGGGTTTTGTTTCTTGATCCATCCCATCACTCTGTGCCTTTTGACAGGGAAATTTAATGCATTGACATTTAGAGAAGTGATCAAGATAAAAGAATTATGCTATTTTATTTTTATTTTTTGGTTTTTGGGTCACACCTGGCGATGCACAGGGGTTACTCCTGGCTCTGCACTCAGGAATTACTCCTGGCGGTGCTCAGGGGACCATATGGGATGCTGGGATTTGAACCCAGGTCGGCCGCGTGCAAGGCAAACGCCCTACCCACTGTGCTATCACTCCAGCCCCAGAATTATGCTATTTTATAAGGAATGTTTTGGGTAGTTTTTTTAACTCATTGTTTCTTTGTCTCTCTCCCCCCCCTTTTTTTTCCTGCTAGCACATTGACAGATAGTCTTGTTTTTACTATTTTTTTTTATGTTTTGAGATTACCACATAGTTTACCACATAAATTTAAAAAAAATGTTGTTGTTGTTGTTGTTGTTTTTCTTTGTGAGTCACACCTGGTAGAATTCAGGGGCAATTCCAGCTCTGTGCAGAATAATTGCTTTGGGCAGCACTTAGGGGACCATGTGTTGCTGGGAATAGAACCAGGCTTGGGACTGAGTCTCTTGGTGTGGTTAAACCAGTGTCCATCAGTCATGAGCCTGCTCAGCTGTCGGCCTGGGATGGGCAGAGTTCATCTCGGGAATGGCAGTCTGCAGCCAGCCAGACAGCAGCAATAATACCAGCCCTGGCTGTGATTCAGGAAGCCAGTTCCCAGTCACCTGCTCCCCAGGTCAGTGAATGTGACAACAGAGCAGTGTGTGGCGCACCCCCAACCTGTTTCTTTGAACTTTAGAAGGCTCTGCAGCTGATCCGGAGCTGTTCGGGGTCTGTGTTTAATTTCTTACTTGCTGTGGACACGGGTCTTAACGATGCAGTGCGCCAGACAGACTTCCCTAGTGGCTCTTAATCAGGGAACTTGTGGATTCCCACGAGGCCCATAGATTTCTTTCTGGAAGTGGAAGTGGAGGAGCTCGGTCCTCTAAAATTGAACATAAGAGTTTTTACAAACACGCCTCTTATCTGGGAGAGAGAACCTGTGAATCAATCTTGGAATTGCAAAAGATTTATTTTAGTGTTTCCTTTTTTACAAAGTGTATTGAGGGTGCCAGAGCAATAGTACAGTGGGTAAGGAGCTTGCCTTGTGTGTGTCAACCCAGGTTTGTCCCATGCATCCCATATGGTCCCCTGAGCACCACCAGGAGTGATTTCTAAATGCAGAGCCAGGAGTAACCCTTGAGCATCGCTGAGTGTGGCCCCCACTAAAAAATTTAAAAATATTAAAAGTGTATTTAAATATATATATATATATAGAGAGAGAGAGAGAGAGAGAGAGAGCACTGCCATGCACTGTCATCCTATTGCTCATTGATTTCCTCAAGCAGGCACCAGTAATGTCTCCATTGTGAGAATTGTTGTTACTGTTTTTGGTATATCAAATACGCCATGGGTAGCTTGCCAACACAAACCTTATTATCTTTTTGTTTATTTTTGCTTTGTTTTGAAGCCAGGTGGTGCTCAGGGCTTATTTTTGACTCTGTCTGCAGGGATCACTCCTGGTGGTGCCTGGAGGATCATGTGTGCCACTGGGGATTGAACTTGGGTAAACCGTGCAAGGCAAGCATAACCACTATAGTATCCCTGGCTCAAAATAGTCTTCTTAAACCTTTCTAAAAGGGACTGTTCTAAAGATGAAATGAGTGCAATCGGTTGTTGTGCAGCCATCATCATCTACCTACTTTTCACTTTCTCCCATGGAAACTTTGACCTCATGAAATAAGAACTCTAGCCCTTGACAATCAACTTTCTCCTTTCTATCCTTATGACTTTTACTAGTCTATGCCTCTAGCTAAGTGGAATCATAGTGTATTTGTCTTTTTTGTGCCTTGGCTTACTTCACTTTGCATAACACCCTGAAGTTTCATCGATTTTTTTTTGTATTTCATTGTATTATACCACATTTGGCATACACATTCATTCATCAATGAACACTTGAGTTGCTTCCATATCTTTTTGTTTAAATTTTGTTTTAGTGATTTACAATGCTGCTAATGGCAGGGTTTCGTGCATAAATTGCAACACCACATCCTCCACCCGGCTGTCAGCTTCCATCCAGCACTGTGTTCTCCCTCTCTGCTCTCCCTATGCACCCCCTGCAGTGATGTGCTTCCTACTAAAGACTGATTCTCAGCTACTGTTGCCTTTGGGCATGTGTTATCTCCTTACTGTTTCTTTATATTCCAGATATGAGGGAGGACATTCTGTATCTGTCCTTCTCCTCTGGCTAACTTTTCTCTGCATGGTACTCTTCAGATATATCCTCACAACAGCAAATTGCGTGATTTCATCTTTTCTTAAAACCAAGCAGTATTCCATATATATACTGTATAGATACTGTATATGTATGTTGGCCGCCCACCAATGAGATGGTCAGACTTCTTCATCAAAACCCTGAATGAACGATTGAGGCTCTTCCTGTTCCTGGAGCGAGCAGATATCATTAGGCTACACTAGCACGTGACAGGGACAAATGGAGATGTTACTGGTGCCCACTCGAGCAAATCGAAGATCAACAGGATGACAAATGATACAAGTGATACAAGTGATACAGTATATACATATATACTGTAGTTTCTTTATCCAGTTATCTGTTCTTGGATACCTGGCAGTTTACAGATTTGAGCTACTATGAATAGTGATGAAATGAACATAGGAGTGCAAATGTCTTTTTTAAATAAAATTTTTGAGCCCTTGGAGTAGGTGCCAAGAACTGGAATTACTAAGTCATTTGGAAGACTAATTCCTAGGTTTTGAGAAATATCCATATTATTTTCCAAAATGGTTAAACCAGTCAATATTTCCAGCAGCAATGTATGAGAATTTCTTTTTCACATTAGAAAAAAACACACTGTTTGTATTTTTCCTTTGTGGTGTGTGTCAGCCTTTCTGGCATGAGATGATATCTCATTGTTGCTTTAATTTGCATTTTCCTGGTGATTGGTGATATGAGCATTTTGTCATATACCTTTTGCCGTCTGCATATCTTCTTTGAGGAAGCTTCAGTTCATCTCTTCCCCTACTTTTAAATGGGGTTGATTAGATATTTTTTTTCTTGTGAAAGTTCTGCCAGTGCTTTATATATACATGTACTACATATACATATATATATCCTTTGACAGATGAATGATGGGTAAATATTTTCTTCCAGTAAATGGAATGCCTTTTTATTCTGTCTGTCATTCCTTTTGTAGTGCAAAGCTTCTTACTTTGGTATAGTCCCCTTTGTTTATCTTTGCTTTCATTGGCTGAGCCAATGGCATTGAAACGTTGAAGACGCCTCTAGATTCAGTGTCATGAAGTGTCCTATCTGTGTTTTCCTCAACAGAATTTATGGATTCAGGTCTGATATTGAGAAATTTGATCCATTTTGTTTTGACTTTTTCACATGGCATTAGAAAGGGGTCTGAGGTCTTTATATGACAGACCAGTTATCCCAACAACATTTGCTGACAGGACTTTCCTTGCTTCACTCCATACGTTTTTGCTCCTTTGCTGAAGATTAACTGTCCATACACCTAAGGATATATTTTGATTACTACATATTTATATTATAATATAATTTAAAATGGGGGAAGGAGAAGCTTGCCATCTTCTTTTTCCTGAGGATTGCTTTGACTACTCCAGGGGTTTTATTACTCCATATCCAATTCAACAACATTTGATCTATGTCTTTTACAGAAGTCATGGGTATTTTAATAAAGACTGCATTGAATCTATAGTGTTTTAGGCAGGATTTTCATTTTGGGACTTGTAATGCTTCCAATACATGAACAGAAAATGTGTTTCCATTTTCTTGTATCTTTTAGTGGGGATTTATAATTTTCTTTCACTTCATTTTTTTTATTGAATCATTGAGGGATACAGTTACAAAGCTTTCATGATTGAGTTTCAGTCTTACAATGATCAAATGCCCATCCCTCCACTAGTGTACATTTTCTACCACCAATGTCCCTAGTATTCCTCCCGCCACCCAAGCCCACCCCACCCCCTGCCTCTATGACAGACAATTTCATTCTTTCTCTCTAGTTTTGGGCATTATGGTTTGCAATACAGATTCTGAGAGACCACCATGTTTGGTCCTTAGTCTACTATCAGCTTACTTCATTGGTTAAGCTGATTTCTAGGCACTTGATTTTCTGAGGCATAATTGTGAATGGGATTTTAAACAATTTGTCTCTTTTTTTACTTACATATAGAAAAACCATGGAATTCTGTGCATTAACTGTGTAGCCTTCCACTTTACCATACAAGTTTATTGTTTCTAGGAATTTTTGGTAAGGTTTTCTCGGGATACCATAACATCATCTGCAAATTATGAGAGTTTCACTTCTTTTCCAATCTGGATGGTCTTAATATCTTGCCTAATTACTATGGAAAAGTCTTCTAACACTATATTGAATGGTATTGATGAAAGTGAGCAGCCTTGTGTTGTGCCTGATCTTAGAGGAAAGGCAGTTTTTCTTCACCAGTGAATATAATGCTTGCTATGGGTTTGTGGTCAATGACCTTAACTATGTTGAGAAAAATTTCTTCAACCCTCATTTAATTGAGCATTCTTATAACAAATGGGTTATAAGAATACTTATAATGGGTGTTGAATCTTATGAAATATTTTCTATGTCTCTATTGATATGATCATATGATTTTTATTTTTCCTTATTTTGGTAAAGCCTACTACTTTAATTGACTTACATATATTAAGCCATTCTTGCAACCCTGGGGTGAATCTAATTTGGGCATTAGATTAGATTGGGCAAAAGATCATAGGTGTATGATCTTTTCGATGTATTATTAGATTTGTTTTGCTAATATTTTGCTGAGGATCTTTGCTTTTATCTTCTTCAGGAATATAGACCTATAGTTTAGTTTTTTTAGTGATGTGTCTGTTTTTGATGTCAGGGTGATGTTTGCCTCAATAAGCCGTTTGGAAGGATTTCTGTTTCTTCAACTTCCTGAAAAAGCCTGAAAAGAATTGAGAGTAGATTTTCTTTAAACATTTGGAAAAACTCAGTAGTAAACCAATCTGGACCTGAGCTTTTGTTTTTTGGAGACTTTTGATTACTGTTTTGAATTCCATGATAGTAATTGGCCTGTATTAGTACTATTTTTCCTTTTGTTTCAACCTTGGGAGGTAATAGAAGTCCAAAAATTTATCTATTTCTTCTAAATTCTCCAGTTGCATGGCATAAAGGTTTTCAAAGCAATTCCCTGTGTTCATTTTTATTTCTGTGATATCTATTTTGATATCTTCCCTTTCATTTCTGATTAGGTTACTCTCTCTCTCCTTCTCTCCCTCTTTCTTCTTTATTTCTTTGTCTTGCTAATGGTTGGTCAGTCTTGCTTATTCTTTTTTAAACAAACAGCTCTGGGCTTTTTAAAAATTGATTTTCCAGTTTCTATTTTATTAATTTGTGCCGTTGCTTGTCCATGAAATTTTGTACCATTCCTTCAAATCTGATACTCTACCTGGATAAAGTACTGTTGGTGATGCATTTGTTTCATTTTTAGTCTATCCTCCCAGCCTTCCACTGAGTTTTTATTTCACCTACCATACTCTTCAGTTTCATCACTTCTAATTGTAGTTTTCTCATTAGAAATTAACTCTTATATTACCTTGTACCCATATCATTATTTTTTGAGCTCATTAAGCATCCACATCATGGTATCCCTAAAGCCTTTATCAGAAATTACAGAGCTGGTTGGTGCCTGCAGTCTTCTGGGCTATCTTCACTCCTTGGGTCCAGTGGGCTTTTTCACAGCCTCCTGTTGTGTTTGTTGTTCTCTGGGGTGAATTTTTTCTGGTTCGCTAAAGAAAGCTCTTAGTGACTCAGCCCCTTGAGGCAGGGGGGTGGGATGGAGCACTTCCATGGGAATATTTGCTTGTACTTTCCAAATGTCTTGTACAATAGCACTGATGACATGTTTTGCACTTACATAATTTAGAGCTAGGGATAGAACCCAGGAACTAATGTAATACATGCAAGATATAAGCTCTTGCACTGAGATACACCTCAGCTACCCTACTCCCTCCCCTGCTGTTTTTTTTTTCTTTGCTTTAATGGGTTTTAAATCCTCTCTATTCTGCATCTGGGAATAAAAAACATCTCATATATGTAAAAACGGTGATATGATGTTGCATATGTGTGTGTGCATTAATGCAGTTTACTAATTTAAGCACTGCTCTCCAAGGGATCCGGGAAAGAACGAAGATATTTCCATTTGCTTTGTGAAAAGTTTAATACATGTGTTGAAAGCCACAAGGGGAAGGTTCACGTTACAGGGAGTGAATGCTTGAGGGGGCGGGTGGGTCTGATGCTCAGCCTCTTAGAGACAAAAGCTCTTAGTTATAACTGCATTTCAGGCGAGGAGGGCGCCAGTTTGTTCACCACTTCCATTAAGGCTCAACGGCTTACTTTAGCGGTGCCTTTCTCTCAGGAAGTGCAATATATAGTACAGGCAGAAAAAAATAAGCAAAGAAGGAAATTTGTTATTGATTTACTTTTCTTCTGTGAAATGACATGAACGCTCAATGACTTGTAGTAGTAACTTGGTCAATAAGGCTCCATTTGAGACCACCTCAAGTTTTTTTTTTTTCCTCTCCTGATTCCTTTAAACTTCCTCCAGGGTCAGCTTCTTTTGTATTTGTCTTTGTTATGAGGAAGCTTGTTATTCAGAACAGATGCTTTTGCTAAAGACAAAGCTGGGAATATTCTCAGACAATAAAGTCCCATTCCTCCTTTTTGATTAGAAAGAACCACCATCACCACCACCACAACCACACACACACACACACACACACACACACACACATAAAAGAACCACCACCACCACCACACATACACACACACACACACAAAGAACCACCACCATCACCACCACAGAACACCACACACACACACACACACACACACACACCTATATTTGAAAATCTAAGGGGAAAGATAAAGGAAGTGAATTGACCTCTTCCAATGCAGTCTTTCAGAGATAAGATGATGCTGGATGTTCTTGGGTTTATACTTCCGCAGGACTAAGCTCAGAGCATTATCCTGTGGGACTACAGAGAAGTTGGTCTGTCAGGTGTCAGGCATGTGTGCCTCCTGGTGCTGTTAACATCTGTGGAGCATTTACAGTGTGCTGGTGAGTGGGTTAAACCATCTTATGCTTTCTGTTCTGTAGGGAAGCAATAAGCCGCCTGTGTGAGGCTGTTCCTGGGGCATCCGGAGCGGTTAAAAAACGAAAGGTAACTATTGGCATGGTCTTCTTTTAAGTTTCCACCCAGGAAAGAGAATGCGAATGGTTGTTCATTCATTCCACCGGGTGACTCAAAGTTCAAACCAGCTGTTATTTCTTGGCACGCTGATCACAGCTGCTCACACTGTGCTTCTGGTCCCCCAAATTCTGTTGATTGGACAATCCTGTCTGAATGGATGTTCAGAGAGGGAGTGTGGAGAAAGACACGAGGCTTCAAGTTGGGGCTTCTCCACCTGAGTCTCTATTCACCTCAGAAGATGGCATCTATCACAAGTCTCTGAAACCCTCTGGTTTATATAAAGTGCCGAGCCAGATGGCAAGGTTGACCCTTTTCCACTTCAAACGCATAATGTCTGTATTCTTCCTTTAACATCTTAGATTCTACATAGATCCCCTGACCGTTTTTAGACTATGAGTCCCGGTGAGCAGCCAGGGATGACCAAAGGGATTTCCATGCTGAAAGAAAGTCCGCATTTCATATTTGATACACTTGGATCTAAAGCCTGCCTCTGCCATCCACTAACGATGTGGTGTTGGATAAGTCATTTTACCTCTGGGAGTCTTGATTTCCTTATCTCTTTTTTTAAAACCTATCACGCACTTACTCTTTATTTTGCAAACTTAACCCCTAAGTGTTGGAAGCTCTCACTATTCAGAAATATTAATTGTGCATAACTAACTTGGCAGTTGTTCATATAGGTGTTGTCGATAAAAGACTCTTGGTTTTGAGTCATTGTGAAAAAATGCAAAAATAGTTATAATACACAGTTTGTATAAATATACTAAAAGAACATTTGGACCAGAGAAATGGCACTAGGGATAAGATCCCTTCTTTACAATGTAGCCTACCTACCATAGTTCAGTTCCAGTATCACATGAGTTTTCTTGAACACTGCCAGGGGTCAATCCTGAGCACAGAGCCAGGAATAACCCATGAGCATGGACAGGTGTGACCCAAAATACAAAAGCAAATAAATGATAAAGTAAGGAAAGAACATTGTATTCTTCTTCGGAGAACCAGAAGAAGACTATGAAATGGTATATAGCATTTGAGTTTATTTCTGTATTTCTCAAAGGATAGCAAATAGTACTTACTTTATACAGTTGTATAAAAATTAAATGAAAAGAATTCATTAAGTTTAGAATGTTTGCTTATTTGAAAAGTCTCATGGGGAGTTACAAAGGCTCTTAAGATAGGGGAGGAATTTTTAGCCAACTTCAGGCCCACCTCTTGCCAGCTACAAACTGTAGCCCAGAGGAAAGAAGACTAGGTCTGAGTCATAGCACGAAGAAGACCTGTGAAAACCAGGTCTTCTGATTTCTGACTTAGTGCTCTACCTCCCTATTACCTTGCCTCTTTTTGTTTGTTTGTTTATCTGGGTTTTTGGTGGGTTTTTTTTTGGTTACACCTGCAATGCACAGGGCTTACTCCTGGCTCTGCACTCAGGAATTACTCCTAGCGGTGCTCAGGGGACCATATGCTGGATGCTGGGAATCGAATCCGGGTCGGCCACATGCAAGGCACATGCCCTACCTGCTGTGCTATTGCTCCAGCCCCTACCCTGCCCCTTTTGAAACTCATTCTCCACTTTGCATAAATTGAGCTCCCTGATACCCACAGTGGCTGAACTGAGCCACATGGTATGAGAATCTCTGATAAATGGTCTTTGAATTGCCCTGCTATTACTTTCTTTAACAAAAGCTGTGGCCCCCAAGCAGCTCTTAGCTTCTTCCTACTCCTTATAACCTCTGAAAAGAGGCCACTTCATCTGTAAAATTCTAACAAGCAGGATCAGTTATTTAAGAGAGCTTCACATCAGGAGTATGGAATCCACACAAAGCAAAACAAACCAGGCTATCATTGCTCCATATAATTACTAATAAGCAATAAATAGTCATTGCTCCAGAATAACACCAGATTGAGGGGAAAAGGGACAGTTTTTAAAAACTTGTTTTATGGATTGAGGTTCTGTGGTTTATTGCAGTTAATCTGCTAATAATAGTCCCAAGGTACATAATTCCCAAACCTCACCAATGTACCACCTCCCTCAAATGGGGGGATTTTTAAAATTAATTTCCATTGATAGCATTTACTGAGTACGTCAGCTTAATAGGAAGTCTTCCAAACACTTAATAGTTTTAGACATTTTTCAATCAAAACATTGAGGTAATGATGAGCTATATAACAATTTTCACAAATTTTCTTTACAGAAGTATTTTTTTCCTGTAACTCCACTAGCCATTTCATTGTAACAAGCAATATGAAATAAATTACTTTTACCCAAAAACTAAATTACTTTAAGAGGGAAGGATTGGAGGGGGGGTGTTGGGTAAATGGGGATAATGGTAGAGGGAAGATAACACTGGTGTTGGGATTGGTGTTGGAATATTGAATGCCTGTAACATATGCATCATGAAAAACTTTGTAAACCATGGTGTTTAAATAAAGTGAGGGAAAATTGAGGTAAAATATACACGCCACGATCAACCATTTTTCGTGTACAGTACATATTTCTGGACAACTATTACCTCTATCCACCCATCCATCCCCTAAACTCTTTTTATTGGGTAAACTGAAACACTACACATGAAAAGAAATCCCTTGTACCTCTCTCTCCACCTCCTGTAATGCCATTCTACTTTCTATTGCTGTGGTTTGGTGGTTCTAAGTATTTCATAGAAGTGGAATTATACAGTATGTGTTTTCTTCTTTCAAGCTTGAATAATACCATGTTGTGTGTGTATATAACATATCGTGTTTATTGATTCATCTGTCAGTGAGCACTTGCATTTTTTCCATGCTCCTATTGTAAATGATGCTTCTAGGAACACGAATGGACCAATGTCTAGTCCAGCCTTTGCTGTCAATTCTTTGGGGGTATAGAATAAGAAATGGAATTACTGGGTCGTATGTTAATTCTGTTTAAAATTTTTTGAGGATGAAGCTCATGTATGTATGAGCTTCATACATATACCCAGTATGTACAGGGTATATACTGTACCCCCTATAGTACATCGGAGAGGGCATTTGCCTTGCATGCAGCCGACCCGGATTCGATTCCCAGCACTCCATGTGGTCCCCGAGCACTGCCAGGAGTAATTCCTGAGTGCAGAGCCAGGAGTAACCCCTGTGCATCGATGGGTGTCACCCAAGAAGCCGAAAAAAAAAATAATAGTACAGTAAAATTTTTTGAGGTGAAAAAAAGAACAAATAAAAAAGTATTTGAGGCCCTGCTGTACTATTTTCCATAATGATTTTGCCATCGTACATTTTTACCAACCGTATATACATTTTTGCTAAATTGTTTTTTTAAATTATAGATCTATCCTGATTCTTTTTGCATATATTTTCTTATGTTTAGTCTTAGAAGAAGTTGTTTCCAGGAATTTTTCCATATTTCACTTAAGGAATCCAATAAGGTGTACAATTGTTCCTAGTATTCTCTTATAATTCTCTGTATTTTTATTGAACTGGTAATAATGACCTCACTTTCATTTCTGATTTTAGTATTTTGAGTCTTCTTTCCTTAGTTGATTTAGTTTGTTAAATATATTGATTAAAGTAGACTCTCTTGTTTTGTTGTTTTTCTCTGTTGTCTTCTATCCACATTCTAATTTTTATGATTTTTTTCTTTTGACAACTTTGGGTTTAGTTTGTTCTTAATTTTTGAGTTCCTGAAGTTGTGAAATTAGGTTGCTGAGATTTTTCTTTTTATAGTGTTTATTACATAAAATTTCCCCTGAGCATTGCTTTCATTGACTCATAAATTTTGGCATATTATGAATTTTGTACTCTTTTGATCATCACAAGAAACCTGGATGGCAACTTTTTTTAGACTTGTGGTGTTCAAAAGGACTTGAGAGTTCACTAGTCCAAACTCACACAGGAAAGTCCTTTATACAAATCATGTCCCTACTCCCAGCTTTTGGGAAGAAGGAAAAGTTCTGAGAACTCAAACTCCTCTGCTTACTGAATAGTCTTCTGCTTTCCAACTAAAATGAAAGTTTTTATTGAATATATCATTCTATCTCATTTTATTTTTATAGGGAGGAAGAGCATGTACTTTGGTCATCTTTAAAATAATAAACATCACAAATTTATGCTGTAACAAAACCCATAACTTGCAGTGTTGTTTTGTTGTTTTTTAAAGCCTCCAGTTAAGTTCCAATCAACAGTTCTTGGCAAAAGTAATCTTCAGTTTTCGGGAATGAACATAAAACTGACCGTCTCAACATGCAGTCTCACACTGATGAGTCTTGAGAACCAACAGGTAAGGTCATAAATGTAATTTATAGTTGCATATTACCTATTTTCTGCAGGATGCTGGGCATAATAAACAGAACAAATATTTAGACAGTGTCCTTATAATTTAATAAGGCATAGGGAACAATTCTGTCAATGATTTATGCATAATGATAATTAGGACAACAGCATTACTAACCATCATGGGGACATTTAACTGCCTGCATACTTGCTCCTACCAAATCGTGTTTTAATAGAAACTAAGGTGCAAAAACAGCAGATACTATTTGGTATCCCTAAGTTAGTCATCGACATTTTTCTGACCCTTGAAAGAAATTCTATTGGCAGAATTAAAATATTGTGTTGTACTGATGACACAGATGAAAAAAGAGGGAAGGGGTGATGTTAAGTTTCGTGTTCTAGTTAATTGAAATTTAAGTAGCAAATGTTTTCTTCCAACCTATGAGGTTTAAGGCATAAATGTTTCATATATACATAATTTTTCTTTCTTCGATGATTCATGATACTACATATGCTTGAATTTTTATTGTAACCTAATTTCTTTAAAAGCAGCATTGCTAGGGGCTGGACTGATACTACAACTTGCTTTGCATGTGGGTAACCTGGTTTTAATCCCCAGCACCCCACAGGGATCCTCAAGCCCCGCCGGGAGTGAACCCTGAATGTAGAGCAGGACTAAGCCCTGAGTACTGCCAGATGTGGCCTCAAAACCAAAACAACAATCAAACAAGCAAAAAAAAAAAGAAAGAAAGAAAGTATTGCTGAAGCAACTGTAAAAGATATGCAACAATGGGGCTGGGAGAGATAGTAAATGGGTAAAGGTGCTCGCTTACCTTACAGGCAGCTGACTGGGATTCAATGACTTGCATTGCATAAGATCCCCAGCATCTCCAGGAGTGATCCCTGCGTGCAGAGCCAGGACTTAATCCTCCCCCCAACCCTACAGAAAGATATTTAGGCATACAGTTAGATATGCATCTTAAGAGGTTGGAGAGATAGTATAGTGGGTAAGTCTTGCAGGTGTCCAACCTGGGTTTGATCCCAGGCATCACATCTGGTTCCCTGAGCACCACCAGGAGTAATTCCTGGTGCAGAACCAGAAATAAGCCCTGGGCATCACCAGGTTGTGACCCGACAAGCAAAAAAAAAAAAAAAAAAAGTCTTAACTTAGCATACATTTTTCTAAAGCTTACTTTTAATTTTTAAAATGCAATTTCTTGTGGGGCTGGAGTGATAGCACAGCAGGTAGGGCGCTTGCCTTGCACGCGGCCAACCCGGGTTCAATTCCCAGCATCCCACATGGTCCCCCGACCTTCGCCAGGAGTTATTCCTGAGTGCAGAGCCAGAAGTTAACCCCTGTGAATCACCGGGTATGAACCAAAAACAAAAAAAAATGCAATTTCTTGTATCAGCTTTAGGTGTATCAGAGACTAATTTTTATTTTGAAATATTTAGTTATTTGAGGTTCTAATATTTAAACCTTTACCATATAGAGTGCTATTGCTCAAGAACTCATTGAAGGGGCTGGAGCAATAGCACAGCGGGTAGGGTGTTTGCCTTGCACGCGGCCAACCCGGGGTGGATTCCCAGCATCCCATGTGGTCCCCTGAGCACCACCAGGAGAGGAGTGATTCCTGAGTCCATGAGCCAGGAGTAACCCCTGTACATCGCCAGGTGTGACCCAAAAAGCCAAAAAAAAAAACTCATTGAAGTTTTAATCATTTCTCAATGATAATACACTGAGACCTTGAGGTCACATGTAGGTTAAAATCTTCACTTTGTAACTAACAAGCAGGTTGCCTTACTGTTTCAAATATACATTAATACTCAGTTTTCCTCGTAAATGAAATAAAAAAAATTTAATATCTACTCATAGTTTTTTTTTTTGAGAAGATGGAGTGGATTTAACAATGGTACATATCTCAGGGTTATTTAGAGGATGAAGTAAAATAATGAATGTAAATCAGTGTCCATTACTTGGAACCTATTATTTTTTGCTAAAACATTCTTGGAGACCTTTTCACATACTCAGTACTTAAGGAAAGCATGCTATAATATATCATTTTTCTTAACCTGTTAATATAGTCTACACAATAATTTTTTTCTAAAATATAGTCTTGCCTTTTTTGGGGGGAGGGTGCCACACCCAGTGATGCTCAGGGTTACTCCTGACTCTGTGCTCAGGAACCGCTCTTGGTGATGCGAAAACCAAATGGCATGCCCTACTTGCTGCACTTTTGCTCCAGCCCCCATTTCTTGCCATTTTGATGGCTGATTGGCTTTCACAATTCAGGATAAAATATCACTGTCACTGTCATCCCGTTGCTCATCGATTTGCTTGAGCGGGCACCAGTAACATCTCCATCGAGACTTGTTACTGTTTTTGGCATATGGAGTATACCACAGGTAGCTTGCCAGGCTCTCCGAGAGGGGCGGAGGAATCGAACACAGGTCGGCCGCGTGTAAGGTGAATGCCCTACCCTCTGCGCTATCGCTCCAGCCTGGATAAAATATACTGAAGAATAATAAAAAGCAGAATAAAATATACTGCTTACATAGTGCGATAGCACAGCAGGTAGAGCATTTGCCTTGCACGTGGCGACCTGGGTTTGATTCCTCTGTCCCTCTCGGAGAGCCCAGCAAGCTACTGAGAGTATCCCGCCCACATGGCAGAGCCTGGCAAGCTACCCGTGGCGTATTTGATATGCCAAAAACAGTAACAAGTCTCACAATGAAGACGTTATTGGTTCCGCTCGAGTAAGTTGATGAACAATGGGAAGACAGTGCTACATTGCTACACAGTGCTATAAAAAACTGTGGAGAAAATAGATTCCTGCCCACTCTGGTGGAGGGTCTGTTGTCATCGCACTGCAAGTATAAAACAATAATGTGGGACTGGAGTAAATTTTTTTTAAAAATATGTTAAACAAAGAAAAACCAAACCCCACACAAATAGACTCCTGGGCAGAGATAATATGAGAGGGGGGTTGAGAGTGGAGATAGGTGCACTTACCTTGCATACAGCCATCCTGGCACCTACCTCCCACACCATTTATGATTCTCTGGTCTCCACCAGAAGTGATCCCTGAGCACAGAGCAGGAGTCATTATCAGGTGTATCCCCTCCAAAAATACAAAAACAAAATAAAAACCAAAACCACAAATAGATTGCTGTCTAGTTGGATTCTGAATTGATTCTCTGAAAGTGGCATTCCATTGGTATTTGACTTACAGAATATTTTGGAAGGTACCTGGGCAGAGGGTAAACCATTCTGACACTTAGAGGTGGTACCCTTCTGTCATTTATTGTTAACAAGTTTACTTTTAGTGTCATGCCAAAAACAGTAACAAGTCTCACAATGGAGATGTTACTGGTGCCCCACTCGAGCAAATCAATGAGCAATGGGATGACAGTGACAGTGACAGTTCACGCATCTATGTGGCACCAGAAATTCCTGATTTTTTGGTTGCAAGATTTCATTGACATGAAAACCCGTGAATTATTTCGGAGTTTTGTAGGAGAGGAAGAATTAGGAGAGCTAAAGTCATCTTGCAGTACTCTTTTTTTTTCTTTCTTTTTCCTTTTTTTTCTTTTTGGGTCACCCCTGGTGATGCACAGGGGTTATTCCTGGCTCATGCACTCAGGAATTACTCCTGGTGGTGCTCGGGGGACCATATGGGATGCTGGGAATTGAATCCGGGTCGGCCGCGTGCAAGACAAATGCCCTACCCGCTGTACTATTGCTCCAACCCCCTTGCAGTACTCTTTAAGTGCAAGTTTGAATTAGCGTTTTCTCTCTTTTGCCACATCTGTCAGTCCTGCATTGGGGAGCTGGGGCTACTCCTGGCAGAGCCTGGCCAGAGGGACCTGGGGGCCACCTGGACCATACCCTGTTCTGGCCTGGCTGATTTGCCGTGCCTGTGGTACTGGGGATCAGACATAGGGTTTTGTCCATACTGAACATCTGCTTTATCATGTCACCTATCTCTCTGGTCCTAATCAACATAAAAAAAAAACCACCCTGCACTTTTCTTGCATGCGGCTGACCCCCGCTTGAATCCCTGGCACTACATATAGTCCCCACTAGAACCACCAGGGATCATCCCTGAATATAGAGCCACTGCAGGATGTGGCCCCAAACCCAATAAAATAAAATCACTGTCACTGTCAGTCATCCCATTGCTCATCGATTTGCTCAAGCGGGCACCAGTAACGTCTCCATTGTGAGACTTCTTATTCCTGTTTTTGGCATATCGAATATGCCACAGATAGCTTGCCAGGCTCTGCCTTGCAGGCACGATATTATCAGCATCTTGCCGGGCTCTCCGAGAGGGACGGAGGAATCGAACCTGGGTCGGCCACGTGCAGGGCAAATGCCCTACCCGCTGTGCTATGTAAAATATTAAAATATCTCTTTCTGTGGGGAAATTGGAGCAAGTAGGGTCTAAAAGAACAGGATTGTGGTGTATGTGGTAGGGGGTAGTATATTCTCAGCATTCCCTCCCCCCACCCCTGCCGACAGTACCCATTGTCAGGTCACTATATTGCCATATTGCCATATGCTTACAAGTCTTTTTCAGGGAAAATAGAAGTAGAGAGTGTGTGCCAGGGTAGCAGACCTTGAAGAAATATGGAGCAGAGAAACACGTGTTAAATAAAGATGTGCCATACTGGATACTTCCTCTCAAAAAGGTTCAGACATTCCTTCAAACGTGTGTTCAAGAAAGAACGGTGGCAGGCAGGAGCCAGAAACCTTATGCATGTAGCATGAGAAAAGGATTTATTCAATAATACCTCAGTAAAAGAGGGGCCCGAGCAATAGCATAGTGGGCACAGCACTTACCTTGCATGCGACTGACCTGTATTTTATCCCTGGCACCCTGTGTGGTTCCCAGAGCCTCGCCAGGAACACAGAGCCAGGAATAAACCCTGAGCACTTTGTTTGGGGGTGTGACTTCCCCAAAACAAACAAACAAAACAACTCAGTTAAAGGATTTCTTCAAGGCTATCCTTTGAAGTTCTGAGTTAAACACAAAGAAATGTTAACACTCATTCCCTGCCACTTCTAAGGCATAATTTGGACTGAAAACTTAAGTGAGTTTGTTTACTGCGTATGGTCTCCTAAGCACTGCCAGGAATGACCTCTGAACACAAAACCAGGAATAAGTCCTGACCACCACCAGGTGTGACTACAAAACAAAACAAAACAAAATTTTTGTCTCAGTAACTCTCATTCCATTTTTTTCTTGTGGTGGTGGTGGTGGTGGTGGTGGTGGTGGTGTAATATGTGGTGATTTGGGCCACATCTGGTGATGCTCAGGGTTACCCTTGGGTCTGAATTTAGGGATTACTCCTGGCAGTGCTTGGGGACATATGGGACGCTGGACATATGGGAGGATAAAACCTGGGTCAGCCGCTTTCAAGGCCAACACTATACCAACTATACTATCTCTCTGCCCTCCCATTATTTCTTTACTCATTTTTATACTCTTACCAGTCAACTTTAATAAGTACTGACATTGAAAAGGGTACTTAATAGGAAGCAACCAAAAACTGGCAAGGAAAGTGGAGATATTCTTTAGTCTCCAGAAAAAGATGCAAATTCAAAATTCTATAGAGGCCGGCAACTAATGCAAATTGTCCGGCTAACAAAAACAAAAAAAAACCACAGTAGTATAATAAGTAATGATGTCGCTTGGTCTTGTATTAGGGAGAAAATCCTGGGAACTATGTAAATAGAATACTTTTCTGATAAGGTGAATCTGATCCCCCCTCCCCTTTAGCCCCCTTCACCCCTGCCTCCACTCTTAACGCCCCTCCCCCCTCTCCCTCATCCTCACCATGTGACTCCGGTAAAGATTTGAGTTGCAGTTGCTGCAGTTCTTTCACTTTTGAAAAAAAAAATAGAAATCTTGGAGTTTTACTCTGTGATTTATGATTGTTAATATTCAATTAGGAAATGAAAATTATAAGTACAAGCCAAGCAAAAATAGATGTGCTCACAGAGCAAACAATGTGGGACAGCTGATCCAAGCAAGTATATGCAATATATATGAATAGATGCAGATCCTGCCAAATCACACTGTGTTCCCATTGGTTTAAATTCCTTCTTCCTTTTCCATTCTTGTCCTCTCACCCATCACAAAACCTACATCAGAATTTCCTGGAAACCTTTTAGTTTATCTATGTATTCTCTCTCTCTCTCTCTCTCTCTCTCTCTCTCTCTCTCTCTCTCACAGACACACACACACACTTCTTTTAATCCTCACAATTTCTAAGATATCCAGTTATTCCCACCTTCAGTTCAGAACCCCAAAGCAGAGATTTACCCAGTTACAGAATTAATAAGTACTGGGGGCTCAAATCTGAATATGGTAAACAGTTGTAGTCTGTGATAACTCTAAAAATACATACTGATGATTTTATATTACCTTAAAGGGATATTAAAATGTTTCCTTTTTCTTTCCTTAGTAAATGTTAACTTCAACACTATTGGATTAACACTGATTCCTAAAACCAGCAAACCAATAAACGAGTGATTCAGTGAGTTTAGCTTTCTTCCTCAAGAGGGCTTTCATATTCACTTCAAGGCAAACGCCCTACCCACTGTGCTATCGCTCCAGCCCCTTTCATATTCACTTCAGACCTGTACAGGACCCACAGATAGGTCATCCATTTTCTTCCCCCCTTATTCATTCCTAAACCTAGAAAGGGAATAAACCTCCCCTTTGTAGATTTCAAGTTTTTCTAAAATGACTTGCTGGCATCCATCTGGAGGTAGATAATACCTGTGTACTAACAGCCTTATTAATATTATTTTTCAGAGCACTGTTTACTTACATCACATAAGCAATTGCCTTTTCTCAAGTTCATCTGACTACAGCTTTGTACTTATGCTTGAAACACAGAAAGTGAGACATGGGCGAGTAAGATTAGATGCTTACAATAAGCATCCTGTCAGGTCTTTCTATTCTCTCCACCATCCTAGGATTTGAGTGATTATGATCATATTTGTCCTTTATTTTACAGAAAAGAATCTCCCTCTCTATAACACAGTTAAAACATAAAAGCTGAGTTGTCTTGTTTTATATATGTCCTTTACTGGTATACAGAGAAGTATCTTGTACTTTTTAAAAAGATTTGCTAATACACTGTTTTACTAGGCACAGCCTTCTGACACTCTTATCAAACAATGGCATCTTAATGAAATAACCATAGTAACATGCTCATTGATAAGGCAGGCTTTCCTAGGTTGGTAACTCTCCTAGAATTCATTATATTTTCACACACTATTTTTTAAATCAAATATTTGAAACTATTTTCCCCTATGAAAGTGGTTAAGAGAAAATGACTGTAGTAATACATAGTACAATAAAGAATTAGGCGGGGGGGGGGGAGTGTGTTGCAATATCATTAGTCGAACAAAATACACAGAACAAGAAATTTTATTATCTTGAATGCTGGTGCATAACCAGTAACAAGCTTAGAGGAGGAGACAGAGAGAAACCATAAACTGAGGTGGACTTCTGGGTAGGTTTTAAAACTTTAAAGGTTGATGGTGTAATTGTTCATAAAATCTTTTCTCAGAGATGGGGTTTTCCTTTGACTTGACAATTTTCACTCAACAGTTCTTACAATGTAAAATTCAACCCGTCTTCTGCCTGCAAAGTTAAATAAAAATGAGAGCAAGTGAAACAGAAAATTATTCTAGTATTCAAGGGTGTTAGAAATAGATTTTTTTCTCTGCTCTTTTACACACATTTTAATATCTAAATCTGAATATTCAGGACATCAAAATTTTTTACCTAAAAATGACTGACAATAAATTTTCTTTAAGTACAGGTCACAGTGGCTTAAATGAGCAAGATACAGATACAAACGAAATTTTAGATGCTCTTAGGAAAACGTTTTAAGATACAGCACACGTAATACATACTTCATTTTGGATTTGCTTATTCTTTTGGGGTATTAAAGAATTCCATCTTACACAAAAAAAGACTTAGCCTTCTAATTTAGCCATTGCTTGGACAGATCACAAAGCGGAATCTTCGGAGTTTCCTCAATAGGCTTTCAGTCCAAGTAACTCAGACGCTGCCCATGTCCTAAGTCGGATACATCCGTTATTCTGCTGTCTCGTAATTACCAGTGGGGCTCTCGTGCGGGCAGCTCGTCCTCACCACGACTTACTCTGGTATAACCAGCCCTGACGGTGAGATAAGGAAAGATTTTTTTTTTCTCTCCTCCAACGCAAGGAAAATAAATCTGGATCAATAACCAAGTCAAAGCCTTTGCCGTAGGGACAGTCCTGAAAAAATAAAATAAAATCAACAACCAGTCCTAAGCTCCTCTTTCTTTCTTTAGAACGTTGCTTCCTTGATTCCAACCGAGCAGTCACTGCCCTATTCCATTCTGCAAAACAAAACTAAAAAAAAAAAAAAATTTTTTTTTGAAAAATTAAAAAAAAAAAACACATTAAGTTTCTCATTGGCACGGATCTATTTGGAATAACCCAAGAGGCGGCGGAATGTTGGGTCTCTCTCTCCTCGAGTAGCTTCCTCCTCCTCTCCTCCTCCTCCTCCTCCTCCTCCTCCTCTCCTCCTCCTCCTCCTCCTCCCTGTTTTCTCGCGGGCCGCTCCGCTCACTCCCTGTCGATGATCTCATCGCAGCCGAGCTCCTCGGTCAGGCGGTTGACGACCATGAGCGAGAAGAGCTCCTCGATGAAGGCGAGCTGGTCGAAGGGCGTCTTCTCGTAGTGCATCTGGAAGCCGCCGTCCAGGGCGGCCTCGCGCGCGCGGGTCGTCCGCAGGAACATCTTGTTGGCCTCCTCCAGGGCGGCGGACACGCGGTAGCCCGCGCCGCTCAGCGGCTCCTCCTCGGGGTACTCGTAGTCGTCCTCCCAGTCGTCGAACTCGTCGCCCTCGTCCTCGCTCTCCAGGCCGGGCAGGCGGGGACGCTCGGCGTTGGCGCTGGCGGCGCTGGCGGCGTTGGCGTTGGCGGCGCGGGGCTGGCCGGCCAGGCCGCGTCCCCCCGCGGGCTGGGCCATGGGCTGGGCCGCCGCCGCCGCCGCCGCCGCCGCCGCCGCCTCCTCCTCCATCGGGCCTTCCTCCTCCAGGCGCCCGGCGCTCGGGGCCGCGTCTCGGGGCCCGCCGCCCACCTCCATGGGCGGCAGGTCGCCCTCGCCGGGCATCACATCCATCTGCAGGTCGTTGCACTCCTCGTACAGCTCGCACAGCACGCTCATCTCCGACATGGTGCCAGCACAGCTCGAGCTCAAGCGCGGGGCTGCCAGGGCGAGCGGCGCGGCGACGCGGTGCGCGTGCGCCGACGCCCCGCGCCCGCGTGACCCGCTGCGCCTGCGCGGCGCCCACCCCGCGGGGGGTCTTCTTCCCGGGGGGCGTCGCGAGAGGCGCGGCTGGAGCGCTGGAAACGGGAGACGACGTTTATCCCCCTCCCCCCCATCTCCCATCCCCCTCCGGTCTCGTCTCTGTCCATCCCTCTGCAGCGTAGGGGTCTCTAAGCAAGTCCTGAGCCCCCCTTCCTCCGCCCCCGGACACGGCAAGTGGGGGGGGGGGGAGGAGGGGCGTCCAAGAATTTAACCGTTTGCTGTCTGTGCCCGCCTGTCTCCTGAGCCCATACCGCTAAGTCATGCAATGTTCCCAACTCTCACTACCATTGAGAACCAACCCATTCAGCTCTTTTACTTTCCTCATTAAAAAAAAGATTACGTCCCTTCAGAGGGCAAGCATGCATGTGCAACCTTAGAGAATCAGCATGCCTGTGCAATCTCGGAGAGCCAGCATGCGTGAGCAACCTCAGAGCCAGCACCTGTACAACCTCAGAGAGCCAGCGCCTGTGCAATCTCAGAGAGCAAGCACTTATGTAACCTCAGAGAGCCAGCACTTGTGTAACCTCAGAGAGCCAGTATGCATGTATATCTAAGCAACAACCCCCACGACAAAGGGAATTATTAATATAAGAGTAATTTTTTAGGTGTATTGTAACAAGCAATAAAAACTAAACAATTTTGTGCCTGCCTAGGGGGCGGGCTTGGGGATAGATGGGAAACTGGGGACAATGGTGGAGAAAAGGTCACAGTGATGTGAGATTGTGTTGGAACATTGAATGCCTGAAACAGTTGTATTATGAATAACTTTGTAAATCAGGATGTCTAAATAAAGTTTTTTAAAAAAGGGTTACATTCACAAATAAGTTACATTATCCATGTTTACCAAATTATATGATGAGGTATTTGGCCCCATTTCTCTAGGGAAAGATTGGTGGGGAGGCTAGAGAACAGAATCTACTGGTGTTTATTCTTTAAGTTCTTTTAACTTGCGTTTACAAGGTTCTTGATATCTTCATGGAAAATTCGTGCTTGTCTTTTATATATTTTCCATGAACTTGTCTTCAACTTGTAAATCAAACCCACACAATGGCTTGAATATTAAACTTTGTTGGTACAGATAAATATTTTAATAACAATCCTTTAAATAATTATATCATAACTAACCTACAAGCAGGCAATTTGTGATACTATAAACTAGTGATAACCTTGTGACAAATATTTTTCTAGAATAAAGGTGTAGAAGTGAAAGAGTTGGAATATAGAATATGCATATTTTGTTTTAATAAATCCTGTCAAGTTGTTCTCCAAAATTTCTGTAAAAGTGTATGTTCTATCTAAACACTATTTGAAAATACCCACATAGGATTTTTTTTAACTTCTGCAGTCTACAAATTTAATGGCATCTTGTTCTGAAATATTGATTTTTTGAAGACTGCCTTTGAGTGGTTAGCAAGCATTTTCATTCCTCCTGAAAATTAACTGTCTAAATTTTTCTCACTGATTTGTAGGACTGTAGAAATATCTTATAAACTATGAATATTTTGTTGTATATTTCTTATGTATTCTTCTTGCCTGTGGTCATTTGTCCTGCCTCAGGGGTCTTTGCTTTGGGGGATGAGGGAACTTTTCAAGTAATAGTTTAGGGATCAGGGGCCACTTTCAGGCACAACATTGGCCAGAAGTTCAGTGCAAGGGCTTGAAGATGTACTGAAGATGGAGTGTTGGGTGTCAGCGACCGCCACGACCACATCAGGACTATGCTCATGTGGTGTGGGGGATCAAACAGGGTCTGGAGCTTGCTCTGCCCTTCAGGGGTCTTACACTAAGGTTTTTTGTCATCAGATTCAAGGTTCTTTTTTCCATATGCCTTTTTCTTTCTAGTAAGATGGATTTTCTTCTCTCTGTGAACACGCATAATCTTTTATCTGTCTGCTTATGTTCTTTATAGCCCTTTTATGAATCATTTATATCTATAAATAGTATGAAGACAGGATCTATTTATATATTTTCTATATATAATAGCAAATTCAGCCAGTTTCACTAATTTAATCATTTGTCCTTTTGTCCGCTGTGTGATGCCACATTTATCATAGACTAGAAGTCTATGAATATGTGAGTCTGTTTTTAGATTATGCATTCTAATGAATGTCTGTAGTTTTATAATATGCCCTGCTGACAGGGAAACCTTTGTCTCTTTGTTCTTTAGAAATTGTTATAACATTTCTTGCACATTTGGTCTTCCATATGAATTTTAAAAACAGGCTATAAGTATTTAGGTATTTGGTTAATATGTAAGAAAATCTCGTCTTTAGTTCTTAGAAAAACCTTTTCTGTTTCTGTTTTGGGTTTTTTTTAGGCCACATCCATTGGTGTTCAGGGTTTACTTCTGCGTCTGTACTCAGGTATCCCTCCTCGTAGGACTTGGAAACAATACAGGAGCCTGGGATTAAACTTGGGTTGGCTGTGTGCAAGGCAAGCACCATACCCACGGTACTATCTCTCCAGTCCCAAAAAAACTTCCAGAAACAAATTGTTTGGGGGTGGAGAGGTTGACCATGCTTCAGAGTGCTCTGGAGCTGCTCCCAGCTTTGTATTCTGGGCTCTGGGCCTCTGGCACCGTGTGCTCAGTCCTTTGAGTTATGGCTTCAGCCTCCTCCCACCACCACACCCATTAATTCTTCCAGCGAGTTTGAATCGCAGCATGAAAAGTTTCCTGAATGACATCGGTGGGATTATTTTTAGAAATACATGGAATTACAAATTTAGGGGGAAATCAGGTTTCTAGATTAGCTTAGGGGAGAATTGACATCTTTATGATGCTATTCTCTTGTCCTTAAGGTTAACATGTATCTTTTCATTTATCTAATTCATCTGCTTCAGTGAAATTTCTCAAGTAGTTTTATGTGTTTTTTTTAAATATGTATCTGTTTCATATTTAGGTACTCATATAAAGGGCTGGATCGACAGCACAGAGGGTAGGGCATTTGCCTTGCACGCGGCCGACACGGGTTCGATTCCTCCATCCCTCTCGGAGATCCTGGCAGGCTACAGAGAGTATCCCGCCCGCACAGCAGAGCCTGGCAAGCTACCTGTGGAGTATTCGATATGCCAAAAGCAGTAACAACAAGTCTCCCAATGGAGACATTACTTACTGGTGCCCGCTCGAGCAAATCGATGACAGTGACAGTGACTCATATAAAACTGTCTTCTTGTTTCGGGGCAGACGAGATAGTATGGTGGGTTGGGTTCTTGCCTTGCATGTGGTCGATCAGGTTCAATTTCCGGCACCCCAGCTAGTTGCCCCAGCCTCACCAGGAGTGATCCCTGAGTGTAGAGTCAGGAATAAATCCTAAGCACCACCAGATATGGCCCCCAAACAAACAAAAAGCCTCCCTCTCTACCCCACAATGTCTAATTGACTGATGCTGATATAAGGAGAGGGATACTGATCTTTGTGTATTGATTTTGTTTTTATTTTTCTTTGAGAGGGTGATTCCCAGCAGTGCTCATGAGACCCAGGCCTCCTCCCAGGAATTCTCAGCCCACTGATCCACTGTTCATTGGCTCAGCCCACTGGGCCAATGCAAGAATCCTAGGTTGTGGTGCTGTTTCTGGGTGCAGCCATCCTGGGGGTGGTGATAGCAGTGCTTAAGGGACCATGATGGTTCTGGGAGAGAACCAGGGTTAGCCACATGCAAGGCATATGCCTTGTCCCATAAACTTATCTCTCTAGCCCTTTGTCACTGTATCACTGTGTCACTATCATCCCGTTGCTCATTGATTTGCTCAAGTGGGCACCAGTAACGTCTCCATTGGGAGACTTGTTGTTACTAGTTTTGGTGTATCGAATATGCCATGGGGAGCTTGCCAGGCTCTGCCGTACAGGTGGGATACTCTCAGTAGCTTGCCGGGCTCTCTGAGAGAGATGGAGGAATTGAACCCGGGTCGGTCGCATGCAAGGCAAACGACCTACCTGCTGTGCTATTGATCCAGTCCAAAAGATAAATATAAATATAAATACAGAAAATAGTATAGAAAAGTAAAAAAAAATCCTGTGTACAGCTTGAATACCACAAAAAGAACATACTCATGGAACAACCTCCTGATCAAGAAACATTATTTTCAGGAGCTAAGAAAACCACTTTTTTCCCCTTGACCTTAAAAATCACCACTAGTCCTTACTTGAAGCAAAATCATGCTATTTCCCCTGTTTTTGAACTTTATATAAATTAAAGTATGCAGCATGTATTCTTTGACCTTGCTCTCTGTCCTCCCGTCCCCGCAAGAAAAAGGTTGTTGTGTAGTTGTCCATTGGTTGGATATTCCAGTCATCATTGGAATTGTTTCCAGTTTGGAAAGTGAACAGAGAGAGTCATGATTACCTTTGTTGAGAATATCTTTTGGTGTTCATGTTTCTCAATTATTATGCATATAAAGAGCAGACTTTGCTTGGTCAAAAAACTTTGCAAGCAGTTTTTCAAGACTCTAGTAAATAATTTTTAAGACAGGAATCAGTAATCAACTCCCAATTGGTTTGAAGGTTTCTGAGCCTTAACAACAGTATAACAAATACTTTTCTTCACATTGATCACTGTACTGTGGTTTCCAAACAGGCAGCCCTAGTACTCACATATGAAAAAGATCATCTTCTTGGTTAAATAATGCAGTTTCCTTGGATAATCTTACTTCCTATCAGGAGCCTTAATAGGGATTTAGTCAGGATACTTTAGGTTGTTAAAGACTGAAGCCCAACTCATATTAAAAAACCAGAATGCATTAAAAAGATAAATGAAAATCTATAAAAAGAAAAAAGATAAAAGGAAGGGAGAAACATATTGATTGAAGGGATGAAATGAATGTACCAACTACTTTGTCTACTCTTAATACTCAGCTCTGATTCCCTCCAGAGAGAAAGCCAAGTTTTTAAAGGCAACTTTACCCCATGTTGACCCAAGATGTGGCTAGCAGACTCCTTGGCCTGCTTGGTCCTTAAAGGCTGAGAGGAGGATACACTCAGATTACCCATCTCAGATCTTCCTTTTAAAAATGGTCTTACTCTGCTGTGTAAGTGATGACGTTTTCTTTTTTCTTTTTCTTTTTTTGCGTCACACCCAGCAATGCACAGGGGTTACTCATGCACTCAGGAATTACTCCTGGCGGTGCTTGGGGGACCATATGGGATGCTGGGAATCGAACCCGGGTCGGCCACGTGCAAGGCAAAAGCCCTACCCACTGTGCTATAGTTCCAGCCCCAGTGATGACATTTTCTAATGGGGTAGACCAGAATTATATCCACCTTCAAGGAGAAAGACAATGGGTTGAGTATGATAGTCACTTGAACCTCATGGGCTATATGAATTGTTTTGGAATGTGAGTAGGATGGTTTCCCCAAAAAATGCTGAGCAGTTGAAACAACACACACACATAGGCACACACACACACACACACACACGCACGCACACACATATACATCACCTGTTCGTTTATATGAACTAGGAGAAAGTGATTCTAACATCATCCTTGTTTATTTTCCAGATCATTGCAAATCATCACATGCAGTCTATTTCATTTGCCTCTGGAGGGGATCCAGTAAGTATTGATTCATAGAGTTCTTTTTATAAGAGTTTTGAAACTTATATGCAAAACATTATCAGCAACTACATGTCTTTTTCTTAAATATATTATACTTTGTAAATAGCTACATGTGTCAGGTAGTAAAAATTTTGAAAAAATACTTGTCATTTATTTTTAAACTATTTTGATTTTAAAATAAATGATTAGATGAGTTAATAACACTGTCAGGTTATTGATCATGAAATTATCATCTCAGAATTTTCTTGGGGGCTGGGGCTGTAACTCAGCAATAAGAGTGCATGCCTCACATGTAGGAAGCTCTAGGTTTGATACCCAGAACATCCCACTAAGACTCTTGTTGATAACATGAAAAAGCCATTAACAAAAAGACTTAGAATTCTCAACAAAAAGTTCCAGGTATATCCTACTAATCACTTGATTTGGTACAGGAAGGGAAGTCTATTTGCTGTTCTGATGGACAGCGTAAGCCACCAAGTCTTATCTAGAATGAACATCAGGCTGGTGGGCACTGATGGAGGGAATTCTCTGTTCCTCTCCCGAGACACTGGGTAGCTGCTCCTTTCCATGAGTTGGGTAATGAGAGTGGGCACTCTCCAACCCACTCTGTACTTTGGAGGGTCACTCCTGACTTTTTTCATATCATTTCTCTGCCAGGACAAAACATAACCAACCTACCACCACACGGGAGCACTACTAAACCAGAAGTCTGAGCCTGAACAGGAAACACATCTATTTAAGGGAGTAGGTAGAATATTTTACCCTGGGTCAAGGCCCCTCTCCACACATTGTGAAGAGCCTCACGCATGAAGAAATCAGCAGAGGAACCCAGGAGTGCAGGAGCCGGGGCTGAGATCTCCAAGCCTGCTCGGATCGGGACTGGACCTCTTCCGCCCAGATCCCCCATTTTACAATAGCTTGGAAGCCACACCCACAAACTGCCCCTGGTGCCATGTAATCCCATCAATGGCCAACAACCAGAGACTATAAAACCAACCTCCTGACATCTTATACCCAAGTTCTCACTCTCAGAGAACCTGGCAAGCTACCAATTTTACTGCCTTCATGGGGGAGCCAGGCAAACTCCCTGTGGCGTATTCATATGCCAAAACCAGTAACAATGATGGGTCTCATTCCCCTGACCCTGAAAGAGCCTCCAATGCAGCATCGTTGGGAAGGACGAGGAAAGAGAGGTTTCTAAAATCTCAGGGCTAGGATGAATGGAGATGTTACTGAGACCACTTGAGAAAATCGACGATCAACGGGATGATGATGATGATGATGTTGATGATGATGATTTATTTATTTATGCCTGTGAATGCATAGAAGGCTAAAAGAAGGAAGAGTGTGACATTCATTGCTGGAATGATAGTACAGTGGGTAGGGCATTTGCCTTGCACGTGGCTGACCGTGATTTGAGCCCCTTCATTCCATATGGTCCCCAGAGCACCACCAGGAGTAATTTCTGAGAGCAGAGCCATGAGTAACCCTTGTGCACTGCCAGGTGTAACCCCTTCCATACACACACCAAAAAAAAGCCCCCGCAAAAAAAGGTTGTGACATTCATAATGTTGCATATTGGTGATGGTAAGAAAATATGTGTGAAATATGCAAACCTTACTCATTGAGGTTCTCATTGAGACTCTGTTACCTTCTTGTTGACAAAGCACTGATCATTAAACATTCTATTCTTCAGAAATGAGACAATAAAATGCAACTTAACAGGGTTTTTTCCTCTCTACCATATTTAGTTTATTACTTTCAATTGAGTCACAAAATGTAGGATGTCATAAAATGATAGGATGTCATAACCCAGAAACCCCAAAAAGGTATGGGATGGTATCACTGTATCACTGTCATTCCGTTGTTTGTCGATTTATTCAAGCACCAGTAATGTCTCTATTACACTTAGCCCTGATATATTAGTAGCCTCTCCTTACTCGTCTTTCCCAACAATTGGAGGCTCTTTCAGGGTCAGGGGAATGAGACCTATCTTTACTGTTTTTGGCATATTGAATACGCCACAGGTAGCTTGCCAGGCTTTGCCCTGCGGGCGGGATACTCTCAGTAGCTTACCAAACTCTCCGAGAGGGATGTATATATCTTTTACTGTATTTGGGATATGAATATGCCATGGGGAGTTTGCAAGGCTCTCCCATGTGGGCTCTAAGACTCTTGGTAGCTTGTCAGGTTCTCCAAAAGGGAGAACAAGTCTATCAGATGTCGCACAGCCACTTTACAGCCCCGAGCTTCTGGGAGCTTGGTCTTATAGTCTCTGGATGTTGACCATTGGTGGGATTACATGGCACCGGGGGTATTTTGTGGGTGAGGCTGCCAACCTAATGGAAAATGGGGGGTCTGGGTGGAGAAGGCCCAGTCTCAATCTGAGCAGGCTTGGAGATCTCAGCCCCTGGGTTCCTCTGCCAGTCCCTTCATATGTGAGACTCGTCCGAATGGGGTGGCAGTAAAATCAAATCTGGCAGATTTGATATCACTGCAAAGTTTTGTTTTGGTTTGATTTTTATGCTAAATATTTCAAAGGAAAATGGTTATATTTCCTAAAAGGAGTAAAAAACTCTGTTTGCTCCATATAATCATTATATCCTTTACTGGCATCAGAAATATTAAGAAAGTTTCTTCACTAGGGCATTGGGATAACTTTGTGTGTACAAAATGATAGTTAAGAGCTGTTTTAAGCCTGGAGTGTTAGTACAGCGGGCAGGGCACTTGCCTTGCATGCAGCCAACCTGGGTATAGTCTCTGGACCTCAGATAGTCCCCTGGACCTGCCAGGAGTGATTCCTGAGTGCAGAGCCAGGAATAACCCCTGAGCATCGCTGGACGAGGCCCCTACACAAAAAAGTGCTATTTAACTTTAGCAATCCTTAAGAATATTTCAATAATTCCTGTATTTTCTTTGACTCAAAGTATTCAAGCTTGTCAGACTCAGATATGCTTGTGTCTACCTCAGAACTATGAAACAAATGGGAGTAAATCCACTTTTACTGGATTCAAATATCATTATTTTATTTTAGCAATAGGTTCTCTATTTTCCTAGTTTACACTATTCTTCACTAATCAGTTTGGTGTATAAATATATTATTTTCTTTTATTTTTTTTGCTTTGTGGGTCACACTTGGCGATGCATAGAGGTTACTCCTGGCTCATGCACTCAGAAATTACTTCTGGCAGTGCCTAGGGGACCGTATGGGATGCTGGGAATCTAACCTGGGTTGGCCGCGTGCAAGGCACATGCCCTACCCGCTGTGCTATCACTCCAGCCCCTGGGGTATAAATATTTTCAAATGAAAATCTTAGTTTTAAATTGTCACCATTTAAAAGTAAATTGGGGGCCAGTATGATAGCACAGCAGGTAAAGTGCTTGTCTTGGGATCCTGAAGCACCCAGGTGTGGCCCTGGGGTCCCCAGCACTGCTGAGCTAGTCTGGGCCATCCCAGGCACCTCAGGGCATCACCTCAGCAGCATCTCATCCTTGGACTTTGCATTGAACCAACTGCTTGGTTGGCTGAGAATCTCTATCAGGGCCCCTGGACCTCCTGAGCTCAGCTCGGGAACTCCCTACCAGCCCTCTGTTGCAGATGCAAATGAATTCTAAGAGCTCTCTTCTGTCTCTGATGAGGCCTATTTATTAAACAGGGTACCTGACACTTAGCAGAGTGTGAACCTTATACCAGCAGAACCTCCTCCAGCCTTGTATTCTGGCTTCCTGGTGACACTAAGGGACATTCACCTTGGGTGACAAGAAAGGGGGGCATTGAATCCAGCTGGGAAGGCCAGTATAGTGACTTCTACTTAGAACTCAGTTACCCAGGGAGGATCTCAAATAGTTTCCCTAGGATATTTAAAGTAATGAGTTCTAAGTGTTGTGAGTATATCATTGCTGTCTGCCTCCCGCTTCCCATTTTAAGTTTCAGGGGTTGCTGTCATTTTCAGAGCAGTACACACAACCTCATCAAACTTTTGACTGGCCTGCCTGGTGCCTATTACCCTGGTCTACAATCCTAACACTTCTCAGAATGTCTCCATGAGCCTTTGTCCTTAGGTTCTTTTGTTCCACCAGGTCTATGTAGAACCCCTGGTAGAGAATTGTGAGAATTGTGAGAAAGCTCACTGGCTTGAATTGGAAATAGAAAGTGAGAGCCACTCAGATAGATGTGTTGGCAAGGAGGTCGGCTGAGTGAAGTTTTGAGTGCCCGACTTTAGGGATAAATACTTGGCTTATGTCCCCCTTCAAGGTCTTGTCTGATGGATGGGGGTTGGTCAGTCTTGCTGTGGGAAGCATCTGAACTATTTTTGCCAGCGTGACCAGATGGGACCATCTGCATTCTCTGAACATCACTGCCTGAGACAATTGGCTGTCTCACAGCTAACAAGACCCAAGGAGGAAGCTAAAAGCCCTGGGGGTCCAGTGCAGGACCCTTTTTTTCTATGAGATACCCTCCAAACTTTGAAGCCTGTTGGATATTCTTCCTCATTTCAGGATCTTTGCTCTCTCTCACCTGGACTTGCTTCTCAAAATCCAGTTTATTTGCCTGCCTTCCATCAGCCCTGGAGACAATTTAGGGTGATGTTTCTAAATCTGTAGATGTGTTGTTCATATCATCCAGGCATTAGGAGAATGTGGGAATCAAATATGTTGTTATCCATTTTCCTCCACTTTTTGAGTTTTACTTTGAACATGCTTTATCATCTTTTAGCTTTTGATCATTTTAGCATTTTAAGACTATAAGGATGTTGGGATAGTTTCATTTATTCATTGTTTTTTTCTTTTTGGGTCACATCTAGCAATGCTCAGGGGTAACTCCTAGCTCTACACTCTGGAATCACTCCTGGCAGTGCTGGGGGATCATATGGGATGTCAGGGATCAAACCTGGGTCGGCTGTGTGCGAGGCAAATACCCTACTGCTGTACTATCACTCCAGTCCCTATTTTTGTTTTTGAACCATACCGACCAGTGCTCAGGGGCTACTACTCCTGGCTTTGTACTCAGGGCCCACTCCTGGTGGTGCTCGTGGGGTACTCCACATGCAGCACCAGGGACCAAACTGGGCCTGGCTGTCTTAAGGCAAGCACCTTAACCTTATTACTCTCTCCCTCTTTCTCTCTTTGACCCTGAAAACTGTTTTGAAGATGCGGAAATTGAGGTCTGAAGTCTCTTTCCCTCGTCGCTCTTTATCACATGGCTTTATACCATACTACTTCAACTGGAAAGGTAGCAGCTAAGCCCCCCACAGCAAATGTTGCTTGGATTCTAGACTCATATGAAATGAAGTTCACAGCAACTTCCATATTTACGTCAAAGATATGTCAAATCTCTTTGCATAAAGTGATTTATTTAGGTGTTATTTTTTTAATGAGTGAAAAAAAGTAAAATAAAATGAATGAAGGCAAGTTATGCTGACTCTGAGTTCTGCTTCCTGTAGGATTCAGCATGAGTTATTAAGTGATTGTCCTTGAGGGTTTTACAAACATGGATTTTTATTTCCTGCCAGTTGATTGCATTTTCCCTCCAGAGAGTCATACTTCTCATCTGCAAATGGCATTGCGTGTGGTATTTTCCCCCAAGAACTGAGATAACAAAAAGCTTCTTTAATTATTAAAATCTTATCATTCATCAACTGACTGTTTCCAATAAAAGTCAGAATTACCAACTGACTTTTTGTTTGTTTTTATTGCATTAACAACAGATCCCTTTTTGATCTTAGGGTTCTCCATGGGTTCTCCTTTTCAAAACTGATTTTTTTTTCTGTAAATTGATCCCAAATGCTTGGGTTTTTTTTGTTTGTTTGTTTTTGCCTTATAAGCCCTCCTGTTTGCATGCACTGCACACACACACACACACACACACACACACAAAACAATGGAAGACTCAGTGTCTCTTCCATTGACTTATTCTCTGTCTCACTTAGTATCTGTGAGGTTACCTGAAAAATTGTAATCTATTGCACATTTGTGATTGTATCATTTCTGGAATTTCAGTTTTTAACATAAGAGGCAATCATGGTTCCTAACCTTAAAAAACATTTTTAAAAACACATTCCCTGCTTGTGTTGCCTTTTATTCTTTGTATCACGGTCTGCCTCAAAAGTTTTAATCTTCTGATTTTGTCCCCATGAGGCAGAAAATATGTGTTAACTGCTGAACTGTATAGACCATGTTTGTTTATTTCCTCCTAAATGCTTTTGTCATCCCTCTCTCTCTAAATCAAAACATACTGTTTACATCTTTGCCTAAATATCGTGTCCTAAACTTACTCTTATTTTTCAGTGGTAAACTTAGTTTATTTTAAATTCAATTATTTTTCTTCCTTTTTTCCCCCCTTTAGGATACCACAGACTATGTTGCCTATGTAGCTAAAGATCCAGTTAACCAACGAGGTATGGAAAACAACTTTTAGATTTTCTCAAGCGCTATTATACACCAACTTTGAAAAGTAACAAGTGATTATTTTCAGTGAGCAGTCATGAAGATCACTGGAGTGCTATATTGGATTTCTAGAAATATGGGGTGTATTTGAGTTGGAAATGAGTAGTCTTGCTAGCAGAGCAATGCACAATATACATGTAAAATTTGCATTCTACTCCTTTGAGTGACCCTTAGACCAAAAAGCTTATTTCTTACTTGTGTGAATGACAGGGGTGGTGTTTAGTTCTGGTAGAAGGGGTTGGGGTTGGCCGCCAGTGAAGTGAATGGTATCTAAAGTCCAAGCCAGTGAGGTTATTAGCCTCTGTAGGCCTGGACATTGTTTGCTCTCTCTCTCTCTCTCTCTCTCTCTCTCTCTCTCTCTCTCTCTCTCTCTCTCTCTCTCTGTGTGTGTGTGTGTGTGTGTGTGTGTGTGTGTGTGGGTGGGTGGGTGGGTGTGTAGCTTGAACACTTGTTTAAGAACCTGGTAAGTTTGAGATCAGTTTAATTGTCTCCAGGATGCCTTCTTTGACTCTCAGAGCTTCCTTCCCTGTTGCCCACCTTTCCCTACCACATCATTAACACTCGATTTCTCTCCTTATTCTTTTTTTTTTATTTTATTGAATCACCGAGAGTTACAATCACACAATGAACAAACACCCATCCCTCCACCAGTGCACATTCCCCACCACCAATATCTACAGTATACCTTCTTTCCCACCCTCCCCCTGCCTCCATGGCAGACAATATTCCCCATACTCTCTCTACTTTTGGGCATTATGGCTTGCAACACAGACAGAGAGAGGTCATCATGTTTGGTCTGTTATCTACTTTCGGCACATATCTCCCATCCCGACTGATTCTTCCAGCCATCATTCTCTCTTTTTTTTTTTTCTTCAGAATTCTCTTTTTTTTTTTTAATTTTTTAATAGTTTATTTTTAATTAGTAAATCAACGTGAGGGTACAGTTACAGATTTATACATTTTTGTGCTCATGTTTCCCCCATACAGAGTTCGATAACCTATCCCTTCACCAGTGCCCATTCCCCATCACCAGTAAACCCAGGGTCCCTCCCACCCTCCCCAGTCCCGTCTCCCCCCCACCCCGAACTGCCACTATGGCAGGGTATTCCCTTTAGTTCTCTCTCTCTGATTAGGTGTTGTGGTTTGTAATAAAGGTGTTGAGTGGCCATTGTGTTCAGTCTCTAGTCTGCATTCGGCACGCGTCACTCCTTCCCCGCATGACCTCCGACCACATTTTACTTGGTGTTCCCTTCTCTGAGTTGCCCAGAATGAGAGACCAGCCTCCAAGCCATGGAGTCAACCTCCTAGTACTTATTTCTACTATTCTTGGGTATTAGAGTCCTAGTCTATTATTCTATATTCCACAGATGAGTGCCAGCCATCATTTTCTTAGTGATCCCTTCTCTATTCCTTTTGCCTTTCCCCCTCCACTCATGAAGCAGGCTTCCAGCTATGGGGCAATCCTCCTGTCCCTTGTATCTACTGTCCTTGGGTGTCAGTCTCATGTGATGTTCTTCTATACTCCACAAATGAGTGCAGTTCTTCTATGTCTGTCCCTCTCTTTCTGACTCATTTCACTTAGCATGACACTCTCCATGTCTATCCATTTATAAGCACATTTCATGACTTCATCTCTCCTAACAGCTGCATAGTATTTTATTGTGTAGATGTACTAAAGTTTCTTTAACCAGTCATCTGTTCTAGGGCACATGGGTTGTTTCCAGATTCTGGCTATTGTGAACAGTGCTGCAATGGATATGTAGGTACAGATGTCATTTCTACTGTGCATCCTCAGGATATATTCCAAGAAGTGGTATTGCGGGATCATATGGAAGCTCAATTTCTAGTTTTTGAAGGACTGTCCATATTGTTTTCCAGAAAGGCTAGACCAGTTGGTATTCCCACCAACAGTGAAAGAGTGTCCCTTTTCCCCCACATCTACACCAGCACTGGTTGCTTTTGTTCTTTTGAATGTATGCCGGTCTCTGTGGTGTGAGATGATATCTCATTGTTGTTTTGATTTGCATCTCCCTGATGACTAGTGATGTGGAGCAATTTTTCATGTGCCTTTTAGCCATTTGTATTTCTTTTTTTTTTTTTGGAAACTTCTGTTCATTTCTTCTCCCCATTTTTTGATGGAGTCGGGGCTTTTTTCTTGTACAAGATTTCTCTTCTTTTTTGAGTGATGGGGAATTATGGCCACACCCTGCTGTGCTCAGGGTTTACTCCTGACTCTGTATTCAAGGATCACTCTTGGCAGTGCTTGGGGACCATATGTAAGTGTTGGAGCTCCAACCAGTTGTGTGCCATGCAGGTCCCTTAACCTCTGTACTGCCTCTTGGGCTCAGGTTTCTCTTCTTAAGACTATCTCACATGGCTGTTATTTTAGTCAATCACTTCTTGATGTATTAATGTCTGTCATTTCTTCTGAAAACCCCATGAGGGCTTATTCACTTATTCACTGTTTGTTTCCTAGGCTTTTATCACAATGTCTAACCATTAGATGTTGCTTAGTGGTTTTTGTTTAATGATTGAATGAAAGATGGAGTTGATTGAACTTGTTGTCCCAGGATTTAACAAGATAACATAAGAAACTTTGGTTAACGGCCTGAGGTTTGTGAGGCCATTGGGATTGCCCCATCTCTACATCTGGGATCCTGAGATTCTTTTTAGAGATGAGTATTAGATCAATTCTCCTCCTTGACTAGAACCCATAAACTGGTTGTCATCCTTTGTTGGAGTTGGGAAGCTTGTTATGCACATAGTAAGTGGAATTGGGACCTTTAAAGAGTTCTGAGACAAAGAGATGGAAATGCACATGGTGTGTTAGTGGGGCAAATGAAACAAGCACACTTACTAGAATGTGGATTGTAAAGAGAGAAGAAAAATCCAAGAAGCACCCAAGAGGGTTTGTTGGACAGAGCTAATAAGTAGGGCAAATGGCTTAAGAGTGACATTTACAAGGCAGATCTTTAGGAAGATTGATTTGGCAACAGGGTGTAGTAGATCAAGTGAGGGGAACATAAGGCAGTGAGATTCATTTGGAAGTTATTGGAATTGTCAGAAATGAAATCACGAGGGGCAGCTGCTGAAACAGAAGCTGGCACAAAAGTAGATGCTCAGTTAATGCTTGCCAAAAGAATATAGCTCAGAGAAATGACACAGGTGATAAATGCTGTGCAACACTCCAGTGAAATGCAGAGAAAAGATTAACTGAAAAGAGAGAAGCAGAGACAAGAATTATCGAAGAGGATTAATAGATGTAGGAACAAAACACAGCAACAAAGGATATCAGAAAAGAGCAACTTCTTTTAATTAGTGCCTTAGTCTTCCCAGAGAATCACTGCATGGAGTACCAGAGAGGTAGGGCAGGGCTCCGGTGCTTGCTTTGCATGTGGCTGACCCTGGTTCAATTCTAGTGACACATACGGGTCCCTGAGCACTGCCAGGAGTGACCCTGGAGCACAGAATCAGGAGTATCTCAGTGTAACTCTGGACTCTCCCCCACCACTGCATATACAAGAGGAAATTGCTAGAAAAGAACTGAAAACTATGTGGGAAAGTCAAGAAAACCTTTCTCCCAACCTGGAAAGAGACAAGAGGGAAAGGATGAACAGGTTGATGAGGACATCTTTATATTTAGTGATTTGTCATCAGTCACCAAATTTTCTGGGCATATCAGACTGTGTGATGGTGGTGAGTGCAAAGATTAATGTTTGTTGCGAAGGCTAATGGCCAAGCAGGACCCTGGTGCCTACAAATCACACTCCCACCTCTTGTTTAAGTGAAACAGCAGAGGCAGAGACAAAGATGTAGTTCCCTTACCTTGAGAGCTCCTGCCCTGAAGCCATAACAGAGCTGTTGGGAGAAGATCCTTGGGGAAGCTTTGGGCATTCTGAGACCCCAGGGAGGCTCTGGGGGAGGGGCTGATTCTGAGAAGGCTTTTTATTTTTTTTTGCTTTTTGGGTCACACCTGGCAATGCACATGGGTTACTCCTGGTTTTGCACTCAGGAATTACTCCTGGCAGTGCTCAGGGGACCATATGGGATGCTGGGACTCGAACCCCGGTTGGCCTCGTGCAAGGCAAACGCCCTACCCGCTATGCTATCACTCCAGCCCTCTGAGAAGGCTTTTATGAGTGCTTCAGCTGACATCACGGATGAAATCTGAGAGTGAGGAAAAGAATGGACACAGAAAACAAACCAACTAAAATTGTCTGGTACATTTCTTTTCTTTTCTCTTTCTTTTTATCCAAATTCCCCCAGTCAGTATATGTAAGGAGGATTCTGAAGCCAGACCAGGCAGGAACTCAAATTCATCTACCACTTCTGATTATATGACGTTAGTCAAATTACTCTCCCCACCCCCACCCAACCTTAGCCCTCAATCCCTTCTTGTGGGATCCATAACACCTACCTGCGATAGCCAAGATTAATAACTAAGATGTTACAAGGAAATTGTCACTTCCCTTCCTCTATCATCTCATCTTGCATCCTCCCTAGGAAATTCCCTAGGAAACATGTAACATAAATCTGGTTACTGACTAGAAACACAGAGTGATTTTCATGAATTGAGAAGTTAATGATCCTGAAAGAGCCTCCAATGTGGCACCATTGGAAAGGACGGGTAAAGAGAGGTTTCTAAAATCTCAGGGCTAGGACGAATGGAGACATTACTGAGACCTCTAGAGAAAATCGACAATCAACAGGATGATGATGATGATGATGATGATGATGATGATGATGATAAGTTAATAGCCACCACTTATTGCTCCTTTCCCTGCTCACTCGTCCCCTTCCTGTTCATCTTGGTTAGAGAGACCCAAGGAGCCGTGTTCTGTTCTCCTCATATACCCTCTGCTTGTTAAACCATTCGTGTTAAGACTCTCCCATCACTTCAACTTCTGTACTTCTGTTTCTGCTCAGGGCTTCTGACACAGCTCTGAGTAACGCACTCTTATTCAAGGCAAACCAATCTGCGAGGGCCTAATCACTGGAAGAAAAGTCATTTTTAGCCACCGTGGACTCCTTACTTAGGGGGAGGGAGAAGCGTATCCTGTAGGATGTGCTCTAGAAGAGGGGAATGTAAGAACAGTTCAGTGGCTAGCAGGGTTGAAGTCAGCGTGGAATAAATAAAGGCCCAGGGAAGAGTATGCTGTAGTATGCTCTGGCCTTGGGATCTCATATTTGGGGTGGGGTGGGAGAGTGTGTGCAAAGGTGTGGAGCAGGGGAGGGGATAGGGATGGGAAAGAGTAGAAGCAGGGGACCCTGAGCGGAAAATACACCTGATGGTGTGTGTGTATGTGTGAGTGTGTGTGGGGGTGCTCTGAATGCCTGTTGCTGGGGCCATTGAAGAATCTGCACTCTGAAAAGTTATTGTGACATCTGGTATTCCACTGAAATTCTGCAATGATGTTTTTTGGCACTTATATCTGTAGAAGTGATGCAGGTGGTCAGAAAATCAGCCCATAAACGTAGAATTGAATCTGGGAACCATCTGGATTATCATGGCAGGAGTGTTCATGTTCTACACTGCCCTGGAGAGGGTGGGACAGTTTGGACCAAACTGCGAACTGATAGAACTTTGATAGCTGGTGAAGAAATGGAAGCTTGATGCTCCTGAACACTTAGTGAGAGATTGTAAATCTCACAATGCAAATACTTCAATACCAGGATGATAGTAAGTCTGCTATAAATAGTAGCTATTATTATCCTGTGTTACTTAGAATGGAGTGACTGGCCACTAGAAAAATGAGCATTTTTACAAAAAGGAAAATAATCCTATAGAAGAGGTGTGTGTGTATGTGTGTGTGTGTGTGGTGGTGGTGGTGGTGGTGGTGGTGGTGGGAGGGCTGGGGAGGTCACCTTTTCTTTTTCCTTTGCAAGCTTTCTGAATGCCACAAACTGGTCTGGAATACTTTGCCTGCATTGTCTCCTTCTGTTGCACAATAACCCTGTGAGAGCAGTGTGAGAGCAGTATTCACAGTAATATTTCCTTTTATGTAGATGCTAACTAACACTGGAGTTGAGAACTTAAGGTGGCTTTCCTAAGCTACTTCCATCCAGTAAACAGGATGAGGAACTCTAGTCCTCTTTGCTAAAGAACAACACAGGCACCAAAAATTATATTTTTTTAAAAATTGAACATCATTATTAGCAAAAGATTACACATTATAACTCAATGTAGTAATTCATGATCAAATCAGAAATACTGAAAAACAGGCCAATTATACTTAGATTAATGATGACTCTTGAACACCAGTGTTGAGTGTTGATCTAAATGTCTTAGAGAGGAGTTTGAAAATTTGCATTAAGCATAAAAAATGTTAATACTTCTGAACCAACCAAATTTTATTTCTAAGGAAATAATTAGAGTAGGGGAAAAAGCTAAGTGATAAATATCATTGTCATTTATCTAATTGATAAACTAAATGTATTCAATATTCATTAAGAGCCAACTATTTAAATAAACCCACTGGATGTATCCTTAATTAAGGATATTGTTATAGAAGAATATATAGTAACTTGGGGAAACCATTCAGCTTGAATTTCAATGCAATATGAAAGTTATGAGGGCAGGAGAGATTGTATAGGGGTTAAGTCATGTGCCTTGCACATGTTGACCTCCAGTTCAATCCCTGGCGTCATGTATAATCCCCTGAATGATTCCTGAGCATAGAACTGGGAGTTTATTTTTTTTAAAGGAAATTCTAAATCAGTTTGTACAGGGTGACCTCAGATAACTTTTTGCAGATAAACATACAAGAAAGATTCGAAAAACTATACCAAAATATCAACAACAGTTATCTTTGGAGAGTGAAACTCAGTCATTATTTTATTTGGGTTCTTTTTATTCTCTAAAGTTCTACAATGAATATTATATTTGTAGTAAAAATTTTTAATCTTTATAAAAAGTAAAAAAAAATAATGAAACTCTGATGCTGGAGAGATAGTACAAAGGATAAGGAACTTGTCCTCATGCAGTTGACCCTGATTCGATCCCTAGCATCCCATATGGTTCCCTGAGTACCACCAGGAGTACTTCCTGCTCAACCAGGAGAAAGCCCTGAGCATCGCTGAGTGTGACCCACCCAAAAACTAAACTAAAACAAAACAAAACATGAAAGGTCATATTATCAGAGGATCTGGTGAGTTGGGTTCCTCTCTGTGTGTATATGCGTGTTTGTGTGTGTATGTGTATACGTATGTGCATGCTGGTTGAAGACAAGACTCAGTGGGGTGTGTGTACGGGGCGTGTGCTGGAGGGGTCAAGCACACTGAGTTTTTTTTGCGGCTCAGGTGCAGGTTTAGGTGAACTGCAACTTCATTGAGCCAAGAATGAGTGAGAGCACAGAGGGAGGAAGCCAGAAAACAAAGGGACTGGGGTCTTCGGCCATGAAGTAAGTCAGAGTAGACAGGGAAGAAGCAGATGGCAGGGCAGTAAGCGAGAGAAAATGAAAATCAGAGGCAGGAAGAGTAAGTTTCTCCAACAGGAATCCCTAAGTCTCACACATGGAGTGATTTGGAAAATGCTCTTCAGTTCTGCAGTAAACAGGCTCTTGGTCCCCTTGGAAAGCTCAGGCTGGGTAAAAGGGTAAAGACTGGATCCAGATTTCAGGGATGAGGAGAAGCGGATGCAGGAAGTGGAGACTGGGAGAGCCGGGACCCTTCTACTAATCCTTAGTCTTTCCACTGTCTCCCAGTCTTTTGATTCTTTGTTATTAGTCCAGTGAGGGCAATTGGCACTTTTTTCCTTCTCGGCTATGACCCTCTTGTGAACTTCTCTTTTTATAAAAAGGCCTTTTCTGTAGAAAAACAGTAAGCCGCAATAAGAATATTTTACTAAGTTTACTTAGTGACTAATACAGCCTCATCCTGCCATTGCCATAGATGAGAAAATTCATATTTCCCCCTTTCTTCCAGCGTGCGGGATTCCAGAGAGGTTTAAGTATTTCCTCTGACTTGAGTCTGTGAAATCTCCAGTTTACCTGGATGAATCAATGGGCTATATGATATGAGACCACCATTCTTGACATAGCAAGGCCGTGGTTCTGAATCTCTAGACACACACACACACACACGGACGTAAAATCATTTAAAAGTAAACTGTTTGTTTTTGTTTATGTTTATAAAATAAATGCATAGCTGTTGCAGTGGCCTGGCTTGCTGGCTCACTTCTTAGGGCTTGTTTCTGATTAAGGGGGCTGGGGGCGGGAAGCAGGTCTCTGTGCTCTGATCCCATAACACCATCTAGTGGTATATCTGAGAAGATGCACTCAAAATGTCTAGGTTTCTAGTCACAAAACTAAACTTGCCAAACAAGCAAATACAAAACTTGCTTATTAAAAACAAGTTGTTAGAAGGTCCCTCGAGAGGCTGGGGAGGGAGTGCAGGGCGTGTGGCACTCACCTTGCATGCAGTTGTATTGGTCGTGACTCGGTTTGAATTTCCAGCACCATACACAACCCCTGCCAGTGATCACCCCAACCACAGAGCCTAGGATGGCCCCTGAGCATGGCCAGGGATGGTCTCAAACCAAAATAAATACATAAAAATAAACGAAAGGGGCTGGCATCCTCTACTTATCGTCCTCAGCTTCTTGTCCATGACTCCCTAGTTTGAAAACCAGATGAAAATTTTTGAATATTAAAATTTTTAAATAAACACCTTACTTTCAAATATTCACTGATTTCTCATTGACTGTGACACCGGGTGACTCCAGGTTGGATGGGAAGGACTCAGGACCACACCTCAGATAGTACAGCAGGCAGGGCTCTTGCCTTGCATGTTGCTGACTGGAGTTCCATTCCCAACACACCACATATGATCCAGAAGAAGAACTTTCTCATAATTTCATATTTGCTCATGAGACTTACTTATTTTGCCCGATCTTTGTCATCCTTAGGACTCTAAGACATCTTTATAAAACTTCAATTTTAATTTTAGTAATACCTTTATCTTGCCAGCTCCTAAGCATGACACCATACTCTAACCAAGGCAAGAATGGTATTTCATGTAGTGAGGAGGTTCATTTATAGTCCCCAGACACTGTCACTCACTGTCACTGTCATCCCATTGCTCATCGATTTGCTCAAGCGGGTACTAGTAATGTCTCCATTATGGGACTTGTTATTACTGTTTTTGGCATATAGAACATGCCACGGATAGCTTGCCAGGCTCTGCCTTGCGGGCGAGATACTCTCGGTAGCTTGCCAGGCTCTCCAAGAGGGGCAGAGGAATCAAACCCAGGTCAGCCGCGTACAAGGCAAAAGACCTACCAGCTAATCTCCTATTTTTATATCACTGTATCACTGTCATCCTGTTGACCATCGATTTGCTTGAGCACCAGTAATGTTTCCATTCATCCTAGCCCTGAGATTTTAGCAGTCTCTCTTTGCTTGTTCTTCCCAGTGGGCACAGTATATAGTAGTAACAAATTTTCTTGGTTGTTTTTGGTATTAGATCGCTTCTTACAGTTTAACTTGTTTGTAAAATCTGGCCCTTGCTCAGTAACTGCTTGTCCGATGAAGTGACTTTGATTCAAATATATATAGAGATATAAATAGTTTTGTGATGTTATTTTTACAAAAGTCATGTTTTTGATGGGTATTGATGATAGTTCTTTAATAGCATTTTTTAAATTATTATTTTTTAAATGAGTCACCAGGAAATACATAGTTACAAAGTTGTTCATGATCAGGTCTCAGTCATACAATAATCCTACACCCATCCCTCCACCAGTGTCCATTTCCCACCACCAATGACCTCAGTTTCTCTTCCGCTGCCCCCCCCCACCCCCACCAGCTTATCTTCATGACTCTGGCACTTTCCTTCTCTCCCTCTCCTTTTCCACCCTCTCCCTCTCCCTCTTTTTTTTTTTTTTTTTTTTTTTTGCTTTTTCGGTCACACTTAGCGATGCTCAGGGGTTACTCCTGGCTTTGCACTCAGGAATTACTCCTGGCAGTGCTTGGGGGACCATATGGGATGCCGGGGATCGCGTGCAAGGCAAACGCCCTACCCGCTGTGCTATCGCTCCGGCCCCCCTCTCCCTCTTCTTTTCCCTCCCTCCTTTCCCTCTCTCCTTCTGGGCATTATGGTCTGAAACAGATACTAAGAGGTTATTATGTTTGTTCCTTTACCTTTCAGTAGCATTTTGAAAGTTCATTTCAAAAGATCATTAACTGAGAGTAGCAGTTCCTAGACAGAGGGCTGGCTTGAAGTGGGAAGTATTTTAACACCTCCTTCTCACTAGCAACTCAGTCTCATTTTGGAGAATTGGGCTGAAAAGTGATCTTTTTCCATCTCTGGGGGTATCATGCAAAGCCGGATCTCATCTTCCTGTGTCAGTTTGCTGTCAGTAAATGCCTTAAGCATTTACTGTGTGGAATTTTACAGCTGATACTAAACATGGGACTCCACATCAGACTGTTTTCACTCGGGGCACCCCAGAGGTGATTGGGTGGGAACCCTCCTCGTCCCAAGGGATCCAGCCCCGGGCAGCCAATCTCCACTACCCTAACGCTAACACGCTCCAGGCCGCTTTCCAGACCGCACTTCTGCTTCAGGGCCTTGCAACACATTATAAGACTCTTCCTACCCATTTTCCATAATTACCACACCATATTTGGTGGAGTTCAGACATACCCTCCAGAGAGCCCAGTAAGCTACAGAGAATATCCCTCCTGCATGGGCAGGGCCTGGCAAGCTACCTATGGCGTATTTGATATGCCAAAATCAGTAACGATAGGTCTCATTCCCCTGACCCTGAAAAAGCCTCCAATCGTTGGGAAAGACGAGCAAGGAGAGGCTGCTAAAATCTCAAGGCTCGGAGGAATAGAGACATTACTGGTGCCCACTCAAGCAAATCGACGAACAATGGGATGATAGTGATACAGTGACACTAAACATGAGTTTTAAGAGTACTCAGATTAGTTTACTTTTATAAAATCATGGACCCTAAATACTTGCCTCAAATTTTGTAGGTATATATGTGTATATATATATATATGTGCATATTCTGAGGTGAGATTCCAATGTTTCCTTTCTGATGCATTTGAAATAAAACTATCTTTATAAACCAGAGCTCAGAGTTGAAAGGAGTTTGTAAATCTGCTTCCTTTGAATTTATTTTCAGTTCACATTCTGGGAGTATTTTGATTCTATATAATCATCTCTTACTGAAAATTTACTGTAATATTCTTCTTCTATGTCTTTTTGCAGCCTGCCACATATTGGAATGCCGCAATGGAATGGCCCAAGATGTCATAAGTACCATTGGGCAAGCTTTTGAACTCCGGTTTAAACAGTATTTGAAAAATTCTTCTCTGAATACATCTTGTGAAAGGTCAGCCAAGAGTCCTATACCTACTTGACTTCATATATATACTTTTCATTTTAAAGCTAATATGACATTTAAGGGCTGGAGCAATTGTACAGCAGATAGATACCATCAACTGTACAAATAGTACAATGTGATTGTGCTAGCTTTGTACACAGTTGACCTGGGTTCAATCCCTGACACCCGTTATCTGCCCCTGAGCCCTGAGTCAAGAGAAAACCCCAAGCACTGCCTGGTGTGGCCCAAACAAAACAAAAACAAAAACAAAAGGCATAAGAATTCAAATGTCTGGTTTGCGTTGTAAATGGATTCCCTGCTGCTAGAGTGAGACGAGTTGAAAATGAGGTGACTCAAGACATCAGTGGCTCTTTATGAGGTGGTGGAGGGGTAGCACAGGAAAGGGGTTACCCAAAGGCCCTTCTTTTGAATTTTCCCAGGATAGAACCCACATTTTGGTGCAATTGCTCTATTCATGCATGAGCCTGACAAAAACCCTGTGGGTTGTAAATGGAATCAGTTCAATCCAAAAGGACTTGATTTATGCTTTTTTTATATAAAACTTAGTTACTAATTCCAATTTGGAAGAAAAGTTCTGCTTATTTTTTTGCTCTCTTTTAATTTTTAAAGTAATGCATGTTTACATAAATCTACCCACTTGCCACATATGGTTCTAATATGTCTTTATGAATCCCATATATTCCTCCAGATTTGTGCAGACAATACAGTTGGCCTACGCTCTTTTATTCTCTTTTCTCTTTGGCTAAGTAACTGGATCAGACCCTCTACTCAAAGAATAATATCTAAACTTTCTTGAGCAGAGCATTTTCAAAATGGAACAATAAAAGTTTCTGGAGATGTCCAGAAAAGTTTTATGTTTTTATATCCTATTGGTAGAAGTGTTTCATATTCAGAGTCATCATTTTATATATATATATAAAACATGTGTACAATGTTCATATACACATGTGTATATAATATATGTACCTATGCTTGTATATATCTACATACAGACACACATATATATAAAATCACTGGAGAATGACACAGAAATATCACCCTTGGCAATTTTTGTTGGCTCCCTCCACTTTAATTGTCTACAGAAAAGCGAAACATCTCAAACATCTGGTTGCTTCCATCCAGATGTTTGGCATCACTTAAGCACAGCTTTAAACTTAAAGCATCAAGGCAAAAATATTTTTTCGGAGAATTTAAACCTTCTCTCTTCCCGACTGCATTTGAATTCTGCCCTTGAGGGTCCTCTTTTCTTTCTTTTCCAGTGAGGAAGTGCATACTGAAGGCTCACAGGGTGAGGAGAGAGAAGATCATGAATATTACAATGAAATCCCAGGGAAACAGCCTCCCATCGGTGGTGTTTCAGACATGCGCATTAAAGTTCAAGCCACAGAACAAATGGCTTACTGCCCCATCCGGTGTGAGAAGTTGTGCTATTTGGTGAGTGGTGTTTTCAGGTCAGGGGAGTAAGCAATTGAATTCTGTCCTTAGGACTGGAGAGTATTTAACTTGAGGGTTTCCAAATGCTAGTTTAGAGCTCGGTGAGGAGCCAGAGAATGAATCATTTCTGAGAGTAGCCAGTGCCTATATTGGACAAACCAAACTCCAGATTCCCCCGCCTGACCTCAGCGGGTAGCCTCAGAGCTAACTTCACTGGGAAGGCCAGCTCTGACCAATACACTCTCCCCAGCTTCTCCATCTCTGCGTTTCTCTGTGTGCTCTGATTCTCAGCTACTGACGCCAAAGTTAACCTCTGGATCTCATCCCCTCCTGCCAACTTTGGGTCCTTTTTAAAATAATTTTTTAATCTCTCTCTCTCTCTCTCTCTCTCTCTCTCTCTCTCTCTCTCATAGCTTTTTCCTTCTGTGGGCAAGTAAACTTCGACTCCAACAACCCAACTAACAACTACCAACCTTCTTTGCATTTTCCTTGCACCCACAGATTTCTAGAATACATTGTCTTTCTTTCTGCATCCCTGCCCACGCTGTATTTCTCAGATCTGGTCTTTGCTTAGCAGCTGGATCATTACACGACTCAGCATTTTCTCCTTGACTCCAGCCCAGGGTCCGCTTCTGGTTCACAGTACTGCCATGCTTCCCTGAATTCAGTCTGCTGTTTTCCTTACACTTTGTGCCCATATCATCCCAGTTTTCCAAGCCTAGGAATGTCTGAAAATATCTTTGACTTCTTTCCTTTTCCATTTCCAACCTTTTCCATTTCAGTTGCACTTCTAAGTTCTGACCCTCACTTACTTAGATGATTTGAATGTCCCTTTCTCCAGTCTACTTTTGTTCCCTCAAAGCTTCCTATCCAGTACTACCTGATCCATCTCCCCAAAGCACCAGCGCATCCTCATCCTGTCACTGAAGTGAGCTGTTTGAATGAGGCATCATTGAAGTCCTTTGGTGACATGAAATTGTCAGTGATAAAAAGTGGCTTGAAACAAGTGGTAGTAGAGAAAGGCTCCGATCCACCAACTATGGTTAGGTAGACTCTAGCTAAGAAGGGTGGACTAAGAAGAAAAATTTCCAGGGGGTGTAAAATATATCCATATTTTTTTTCTGAAAAGAATAAATAAGTTTGGGAGTCTTTTGAGACACAGGATTGTGAAATGGCTGGTACTTACACAGGTATCCTGCAAATCACACTTTCTGGCCAAGACTTGTCTCCATCCAGAGGCTGCAGTGAGTGGGCAGGATATTTGCCTGGCATGCAGCCAAGCTAGATTCGATCCCCGGCATCGATCCATATGGTCCCCTGAGCACTGCCAAAAGTAATTCTTGAGTACAGAGCCAGGAGTAACCCCTAGGCACTGCCGGGTGTGATCCAAAAGCATAAACAAAAACAAACCAAAAATAGACTTGTATTCAGTCTTCAAATGGAAAGATGCAAACAGCATCACCCTGAGGACCCAGGTCCTACGCAGTCTTAACAACCCCTCTTCACCTCTCTCTTCCCCCGCCCAAGTCAAACCCACCTCTGCAGTTCCCAAACCAGGCACAATTTGAGGATTTTATGCACCCCCTCTAAAATCTGTTTCTCTGCTACAGGCTTCTCAGGTAAATTCGGGTGAGAGGAAATAAACTGCATTCTGCTGGGAGTACTATTTTGTTTGAACGTTTATGAATGTTTTCTCTCTTTGTAAATATTTCCCGTTTTCTTGTCCATACAGCCTGGAAATGCCAAGTGCAGCAGTGTATATGAGAACTGCCTAGAACAAAGCAGAGCGGTAGGTAGGTACAACCATCCTTCCATCTGCCATTCTTCTAATTCCTGTTTCGGCATATGGTGGTGTGTGGCCCTTGCTTGAGTGTGCTTTTGGGGAAGTCATGTGTATACAAGGAAGCACATGGGGCCTTTGTGAGAGGCCCAGGGCCTGATTCTCCCCTCACTCTGCCACACTGTCTTTCTACCCTTTTGAACTTGTTTTGACATCAAGAAAGCTCTCTTGACAGAAAGGTGCTTTCTTGGCTCAAAACTCCAGGGCATTCCACCTCAACAAAGGCCAGACAATAATTTAATGTGAAAATTGGTGCTTGTCAAATCCATTAGGATTAAGATAACATCTTTATTTCTGCTTGGCAAAGGGCGCAAAAAGAAACTTGAAATGTGAGAGTCCTAATTCAGGGTCCATTTACCCTTACTTGCCAGGGTATTAAAAGTCTTATCCTTGCATGTGATCATTCACATTGGACACCACACAAATAGAGGACCTCAGTACTCAGATTGGAAATATATTTCCCTTTTTTTCCCCTTTTTTGGGGGGTCATACCTGGTGATGCACAGTGGTTACTCCTGTTTCATGCACTCAGGAATTACTCTTGGCGGTGCTCGGGGCACCATACAGGATGCTGGGAATCTAACCTGGGTTGGCCGCGTGCAAGGCAAACACCCTATCTGCTGTGCTATCACTCCAGCCCCTGCAAATATATTTTCATGAAACCAAGTAGTTTTGTTAATTACTCATTGTTATAAATTGTTGAGATCCTTTATTTCTTTTGTTGTTGTTGTTGTTGTTTTTTCCTTTTGGGCTATTCCCAGTGAAGCTCAGGGCTTACTCCTGGCCTTGTGCTCAGGGATCACTCCTGGCAGGCTCAGTGAACCATAAAGGGTACCAGGGATCTAACCCTGGTTAGATGAATGCCAGGCAAACGCCCTACCGGTGGTACAATTGCTCTGGTTCCTTAAGATCCTTTCTTTCTTTTTTTTTTTTTTAAACTTTTTATTAAATCACCATGTGGAAAGTTACAAAGTTCTCAGGTTTATATGTCAGTTATACAATATTCAAACACCCATCCCTTCACCAGTGCCCATATTCCACCACCAGAAACCCCAGTATACCCCCCGCCCCCACCCCCTACCCCCTACTGTATAACTAATGAATTTCACTTCATTTTTTCTTTACCTTGATTACATTCCATAATTCAACACAAAGCTCACTATAGTTGTTGGAGTTTCCAACCAAGAGAGACAGACCTACTACATTTGATAATTAGTTTTTCATTGCTGGAAATGAAGAGATATGTAGCCCCACTGCTACAAGTACATAACTCTTTCTCTCTTTTTTTTTTTCTTTTTCCTTTTCCCTTTTTTTTTTTTCTTTTTCCCCCTCATCCACCTTCCCGCGCCTCATAGTATGGTGTACGCCACGCCGCGTCGGCCAGCATGGGGCTTTTGCTTAGTTCACAGTCCAGAGAAGTGGCTGCTACATTAAAAACCTTCAATATTTCAACAAAAACTTACTGTTATTATTTGGAGTTTCCCCCCCAAGTCAGACCTGTTCAAAAGGAACCATTTCACATTGCTGACAATTATAAATGTTAAGTCCGCGCGGTTTTGGATTTCTGTATAAAGTCCAGGGAAAATTCTGCCAGAAATTACATAGCCCAGCTCACAGTCCCAGTGCATTGCTGTAAGAAGTCTCTGAATTCAAAGTCTTTAGGTGCAGAGGGTCCGATTCACGCTCAGCGGCTCCGGATTTATCTGGGCCGAGGGCGTGATCCTTTATTTCTTTAAGCATGAGAGTTTTCTTCTGCAGGGAAGACTTTTGTTTCCTCTTGGTGGGGCTAGAGGAGGAGGAACTCAGTCTCAAAGTATTTATTGAAAGTAGTGTAATGGAGGATAAAGTTAAATAACCACATAGTAGTGACTTAAATTAGAAACTTGATACTTGATCACTTTCAAGGGTGCTTTTATCCTTTCTATGAAATTATGTTCATATAACATATTAATTGTGTTATTTCTTATGCAATGGGAATACATGAAGATTTATTGTTTTGAGTTCAGCTTTGATTGCCACCTTCCCTCACCAGACAAAAAGAGTAGTGAGATATGGCAATATTTAATACTCTTTAAAATCATGAATCCTTTTGTAACTTCCCACATGGTGATTCAATAAAAAAATTAAATTAAATTAAATTTTAAAAAGTCATGAATCCTAAGAAAAAAGATATTTCTGATATACTAAATTAATCTTTGGAGGTAAATTAGCAGCATCGCTTATTTAGCCATTGCTGCCAGTCACCATCAGACAAATAAAAAAAATTTTAAAATAAAATTATCGGTCTTTATGATAAAAATTTAAATTTCAGCTCGATCTTTAAAATTGTTAAAATTTTATTTGCTTTTTTTTTTCTTTTTGGCAATGCACAGGGGTTACTCCTGGCTCTGCACTCAGGAATTACTCCTGGCGGTGCTCAGGGGACCATATGGGATGCTGGGAATCGAACCCGGGTCAGCTGCGTGCAAGGCAAACTCCCTACCCGCTGTGCTATTGCTCCAGCTCCCCAAAAATTGTTAAAATTTTAGATTAATTATTTTCTTTAAATTTTTTTAAATTAAAGTTAAAGTCATAAGGTTACCTTAGTGTTCAAGTTTATGGAATTGATGCCCAAAATTATTGCACACCACTGCCACTGAAGTGTCAAACTAATTCTTAATAACATGACAAAACAAATGAAAATAGTAGTAAGTGTGAAAGTCTTTTTTTTTTTTTTTGCTTTTTGGGTCACACCCAGCGATGCACAGGGGTTGCTCCTGGCTCTGCACTCAGGAATTACCCCTGGCGATGCTCAGGGGACCATATGGGATGCTGGGAATCGAACCCGGGTCAGCCGCATGCAAGGCAAATGCCCTACCCACTGTGCTATTGCTCCAGCCCCAAGTGTGAAAGTCTTTTAAAAACTGTGATCACTGGGAGCTATATATTATTCCTTACTTCCTTGTTTGCACTACCTAAGCATTTTCTAGCTGGAATTCAACCACATATGCCTTGTTGTATTGTAATCATTTTCCACCTGTGCTGACTTTCTCATGCAAATATCTCCATGACCTGTTTATTCCTTATCCTGAATTTTTCACTGATTCAGCAGTTCACTGGATGACTATTCTTGAGACCCTCCTGTGTGTCAGGTTCTGTACAGAGTGCTAAGATGGGGCATGACTGGTGTTCATATTGTTGGCTGTTTCTCCAGGAAGACACATGTGAAACAAATGCTTAGGGATGCACTGATGTTTCAAAGCCTGAGATGTTATGGGAACCAGTAGCAGGGAAATATCTGGAAGGGGTTTATAGAGGATCTCCCTAAAGGCTGGAGTGATAGGACAGCAGGTATGGTGTTTGTCTTGCTTGGCCGACCCGAGTTCGATTCCTCCATTTCTCTCTGAGAGCCCAGCAAGCTGCTGAGAGTATCTTGCCCGCATGGCAGAGCTTGGCAAGCTACCCGTGGTGTATTTGATACATCAACAACAGTAACAGCAAGTCTCACAATGGAGACGTTACTGGGGCCTGCTCCAGCAAATCCATGAGCAGCAGGATGACAGTGATACAGTGATATTCCCTAAGGGAGTCTCTTTCTTAGCCTATCCCTCTCTTTCCCTCCCTCTCTCTTTCTTACCTTCTTCCCTTTGCAGGGGTGGTGTTTGGGGGCTACATCAGGCAGTGCTCTGAGAAATTGAACCAAAGTTAACTGCATGCAGAGCAATAATTACCTGACTTGGGGTTAACCAAATGCAATGCAAGTGCCCTGTCGCATGTCTCCAGCCAGAATGCCTTTCTTCTTCGTTCAGTTCATCTCTCTCCACTAAATAGTTGCATGGCATATCGTCATGGCCTCAGTTTCCTTGTTTATGAGGGGTTTTGCAGAATGAAGATCTTGAACATTTCTGACTTGTGTAGATTATGCTAAACAACAACATGACGATGGGAGAAAGCAGGCACGTTTTCTTTATTTTTAACCTCAAGAGCTCTCATCTTGATTTTAGTTTTACATACTTAAAGTATCCTTCTTGCCCAAATGATTTATTAAGGCATTACTGAGCATAAAAGCATTATTTCAACTTTATTCAAGATTTTTCTTTTTGAAAGTATAACCTTGTCAGAGAATCTGATTTATTGTTCCTGTTGATCTTAATTTTATTTCCCCTTTAAACCAACCAACTGTAGCCCCTTATATTTTCATGGTTTATGCATGCCCTAAGCCACCATAAGCAGATCCAAACTCATGAACATACTTTTTGTGGTGAACATTTATTTCGGGCCTGGAATATATTTTCCCATAAAATTAATTTTAGCTACACTAGCTTTTGCGTAGACAAGTGCACAGTATCCTTCTATGCTGACTTGCCTTGTGCGAGAGCTTAGACACATTTTGTAATAACAACAGGAAATTCTGTTGTACATACCTGGTCTTTATTACTCTTTCACTGTGGGGAAAGTCTGGGATGAAAACAGAACTTCAGAATACCATCTTCCTTTATGGAAGTTAGTGACAGTCCATATCTAGGACCTTTCAGAATCAAGGGGAAGAGAAGGGTAGTTTTGTAATCTTTGTAATCCTCAGAAAAAGCCCTCCAATGGAATATTTTTCCTTCTTGAAACATCACTGAGGAAATCTTTGTGTTCTTAGTAAAGGCCATTCTAAGTTTTAGTGGGAACTGGCACTCACTGATGCCATTTTCCCAAATCCCAGTCACTAAAACCAAACGTGAGAGTGGATACTCATTCCATCGAATTGCCAGGTGCTGCCATAATGCCTCATCGACTGTGGCAGGAAGGATTTTCCTACAAATTTCCTGTCATCTACAGACAGTCCATAACTAAAGGTTTTATTTTGAGGCATGTCTGTGACTCCGTAGGCATGTGTTTAAAAAGAGATCTGAAATTCTTGACAGGTGAGGAAATTAATAACATTTGTTAGAATAGCAAAGAGACAGTTGCTATGGTTTTTCCTAGAGATTTTATTCATAAGGGTTTGAGAGACACCTATACGAATATTTTCCAGAAGGGTCAGTTTTTTCCCTACCAAGACATTTATTTATTCAAATATTGACTTAAAACTTGAATTCTGGTTATTACAAATACTGTGTCAAGCTTCTGGTTGTTGAGGGACTTTAAGTGTATTTATTGCCAGACATATCAAAGACCTCTATCCTTAATCCTCAGTTCCCTTATGGAAAAAAATAATTAGCAAAATGGAAAGATGTTTCCACAGCCTTTAAATCAAAATGGAAATGTTGATATTTTTAATAGAAAAAGATGCTAAATTCCCACAACCCCAAGGGCTAAAAACCAAATTAAAAATTTCATACTCACAGTGTATATGCTGTCTATATATGTACTTTCTGTCAGAGATCTTCAGGATAGTTTTGCAGAGTAATAAATACTTGACCCATGGAACTTTTGGAATGCATCATGACTGACATTTGGTTAAGCTCTCATCAACTACACACTTTTTCCTAATATGACTTTAAATTTGGGAACAGGGTGAGACACCTTCTTTTTTGTGTGAGTCAGCATTACTGACTTAAATATAATGAGACATTTGGAAAAAAATGAAGAGCAATGTTCTAGATAAACTGTATTTTGAAATATTTTGTATAAATATGACACTTGATTAGGTCAACTTATGGCAGTGTGCATGAGGAGCAGGCAAGGAAGCTCCCTGGGCGAGGGGTAAACTCACGGTCTTCACTGTGTGAGGTTGAGTGTGATAGGAAAGGAAAACTCAGAAGACATTGAGTCATCTGTTCATTCACCTGACAAACATTTTCCTTTGAAGCACCTGCTTTAGAGGCAGAAATTACACCGATATGGTTTGAAGTCTCTCCTCCAAGGCTCATGGAGTTTGGAATTTCAAGAAGCAGCACAGAAATAAACAAATACTTTGAATCTGTCATAAAGAGGCACCTACCCACTATGGGAGGGGAAGTCAGAGAACAAGCCGTTCTGAAGGAGGACGATTCAAGGCAGAATATGACAGAATAAAGAAGGGAGATGGGTAAAGAAAGGGGCAGTGTGGATCTGGCAACAAGGGACAAGCATTGTGTGCAGAGGCCCAACATCGATGAAAAAGTCAACAACTGAGTCAGGAGGGCAGATGTTTATTGAGTACCAGCTACAAGGTAGACACAATGCTCAATGTCTCACCAACATTCCATTATTTAATTCTACTTTCTTTCATGGAAGCTGGGAACCCCTATTTGATGCCTATGAAATTGAGTATTAGAGAGGTTCATTATTTTTATCAACAAGAAAAAATGTTATTAAGAACCTTCCAGTACTTTGGGGTGTTACATTGAGAATACATTGACTCTATATATTAAGGTGTGGAGAATGGACATCATCATAGTTTTGGATCTCTAATCCTTCAGTAGTGTAGGATAAAAAATTAATTTTTCTCAAAATATTTTATAGCTTGTGTAAAGTTCCAGATTTCCTTTGGTAAATGTAACATTTGTTATTTTTTTACTACTCTATTCAAACTTTTAATTTATTTACTTATTGAGTCACTGTGAGATAAACCTTTACAAAGCTGTTCATGATTGGATTTCAGTCATGTAGTATTCTAACACCCACCCCATACTAATTTAGTAGCAGATCTCTTACACTGTTGATCTTGTTCCACTTGTAGTAATTTTTTTATTGTTGTTTTTGGGTCACACGTGGCAATGTACAGGGGCCACTTTTGGCTCTGCACGCAGGAACCACTCCTGGAGTGCTCGGAGGACCATATGGGATGCTGAGAATTGAACCCGGGTTGGCACTATGCAAGGCAAATGCCCTACCTGCTGTGTTATCGCTCCAGCCTCCAGCAGTAAATTCTTTTGAGTAGATATATTTAAAGCAATGATAAATCAGGGGTCAGAGAGATACTGCAGTGGGTAGGGTGTTTGACTTGTGTGCAGTTTCGATCCCCAGCATACTGCACAGTTCCCCAGGCACTACCAGGAGTGATTCCTGAGCACAGAGCCAGGAGTAAGTCCTGAGCATCATCAGCGGTGGCACCAGAAACAAAAGACAAAAAAAAAAGATAAATCACACATAAATTAAATAAGCAAATACTATTATATGATGCATGTATTATTAGACACAAAGTAGATTTTAAGCTTAAACTTAAAGACAAAAGACAAAAAATTAAAAAAATTAAAACTTAAAAAAAATTTAAATTAAAAAATTTAACTTAAAATTTTTTAATTTAAAATTAAATCCCACTCTCACCACTTCTCTTCAATATAGTACTGGAAGTACTAGCAATAGCCATTAGGCAAGAAAAAGATATTAAGGGCATTCAAACAGGAAAGGAAGAAATCAAACTCTCACTATTCGCAGACGATATGATACTATATCTAGAGAAGCCTAAAATCTCTACTAGGAAACTCTTAGAAACAATTGACCTGTATAGTAAGGTCTCAGGCTACAAAATCAATACCTAAAAAACCATAGCCTTCCTATACGCAAACAATGAAACAGAGGAAAGGGACATGAAAAAAGCAATCTCGTTCACAATCGTGCCCCAGAAAATCAAATACCTTGGAATCAGCTTAACTAAAGAAGTAAAGAACCTCTACAAAGAAAACTATAAAACACTACTCCATGAAATGAAAGAGGACATGAGGAAATGGAAACATATCCCCTGCTCATGGATAGGGAGAATCAACATTGTCAAAATGGCAATACTCCCCAAAGCATTATACAGATTCAACGAGATTCCTATAAGGATACCCGTGACATACTTCAAAGAAATGGATCAAGCAATATTGAAATTCATATGGAACAATAAACGCCCACGGATAGCTAAAACAATTCTGGGAATAAAGATGATGGGAAGTATCACCCTCCCCAACCTTAAACTTTACTACAAAGCGGTAACAATTAAAACAGCATGATACTGGAACAAAGGCAGAGCCGCAGACCAGTGGAACAGAGTGGAATATCCCAACACACAACCCCAAATGTATGATCATCTAATCTTTGATAAGGGAGCAAGAGATGTGAAGTGGAACAAGGAAAGCCTCTTTAACAAATGGTGCTGGCACAACTGGACAACCACATGCAAAAGAATGGGCTTAGACCTCGACTTGACACCATGCACAAAAATCAGATCAAAATGGATTAAAGACCTCAACATCAGACCACAATCCATAAGGCACATCGAAGACAAGGTCGGCAAAACCTTTCACGATATTGAAGTTAAAGGTATCTTCAAAGATGACACGAAACTAAGCAATCAAATAAAAACAGAGATAAACAAATGGGATTACATTAAACTAAGAAGTTTCTGCACCACAAAAGACACAGGGACCAGAATACAAAGGCAATCTACAGAGTGGGAAAGGATATTCACCCAATACCCATCCGATAAAGGATTGATATCAAGGGTATACAAAGCACTAGTTGAACTCTGCAAGAAGAAAACATCCAACCCCATCAGAAAATGGGCCGAAGAAATGAACAGAAACTTTTCCAAGAAAGAGATACGAATGGCTAAAAGGTATATGAAAAAATGCTCTGCATCACTAATCATCAGGGAGATGCAGATCAAAACAACTATGAGATACCACCTCACACCACAGAGAATGGTACAAATCCAAAAGAACAAAAGCAACCGCTGTTGGAGAGGATGTGGAGAAAAAGGGACCCTTCTACACTGCTGGTGGGAATGCCGACTGGTCCAGCCCCTTTGGAAAACAATATGGACACTTCTCAAAAAATTAGAAATTGAGCTTCCATTTGACCCAGCAATACCACTTCTGGAAATATATCCTGGAGAGGCAAAAAAAGTACAGTTGAAATGACATCTGCATTTATATGTTCATTGCGGCACTGTTTACAATAAAAACACTCGGAAAAAACCCGAGTGCCCAAGAACAGATGACTGGTTAAAGAAACTTTGGTACATCTATACAATGGAATACCATGCAGCTGTTAGAAAAAATGAAGTCATGAACTTTGCATATAAGTGGATCAACATGGAAAGTATCATGCTAAGTTGAAATGAGCCAGAAAGAGAGGGACAGACATAGAAAGATTGCACTCATCTGTAGAATATAAAATGGCAGAGTAGGAAACTAATACCCAAGAATAGTAGTATATAATACCAGGAGGTTGGCTCCATGGCTTGAAAGCTAGCCTCACACGCTGGGGGAAAGTCATCCCAGATAGAGAAGGGAACACCAAGTAAAATGTGATTGGAAATCCCGAGCGGGGAGGGAGATGCATGCTGAAAATAGACTAGAGACTAAACATGATGGCCACTCAATACCCCTATTGCAAACCACAACATCCAAAAGGAGAGAGAGAACAAATTGAAATACTCTGCCAAAGAGGCGAAGTGGGGTGGGAGGGATGGGATGGGGGGTGGGAGAGATACTGGGTTCATAAGTGGTGGAGAATGGACACTGGTGGAGGGATGGGCTCTCGAACATTGCATGAGGGAAAAACAAGCACAAAAATGTGTGAATCTGTAACTGTACCCTCACTGTGACTCACTAATTAAAAAATAAATAAATAAATTATTTAAAGCATTTTTAATTAAAAAAATTAACTAAAAATGTTTTTAAATTAAAAATAAATTTAAAAAAAGACAAAAAATTAAAAACCACCTGGCTTTTAAAAGCCACCTCCTCCTGATGGAGAGATAGCACAGTAGTTAAGGGACTTGCCTTGAATGCACCAATCAGAGTTCAATCCCAGCACCCCAAGTAATCCCCTGAGCATTGCCAGGAGTGATCCCAGGACACAGGGCCAGGATCAAGCCCTGAGCACAGCCAGGTGTGGTCCAGTCCCCCAAAAAGAGCAATCCTAGTAATGACAATGGTTGGATTAAATACTACCACTATGTAACTCTAGGCACTAAACAACACTTGTTAATAGAGCAGATACAAATCTACATTTCAATTCTTGACTATTTTTAACCTGAGAGACCAATATTTTTCAAATTTGATACTTTAATTTTTTTTTAAACTCTTTGGTTTTTATGGTGCCATATTCAGTAGTTCTGGGGACTGATTTGATCCTCTGCGTTCATTCCCAAGGTGCTTGGGGGATCATGGACCTCAGCCTCCTGCATGCAAGATATAAATTTCCTCCCCTGCATGCAGAATATATGCTTCCTCACTTAGCCTTGACCCCACTCGTTTTTATTTAAAAATAATTTCAAAGTTACAAAAATATTTTGTATTGTAAGTATAGTACAAAAATAATATCTTCCCGGAACCATTTCCAAATAAATTCCAGCATGCTGCCCTATAATCCCTTAATAATAGGAGCACTGGGCTATAAATGCATGCGCTTAAACAGAAAAGAAAAAAAAAGATCTATCCTGCTGTTCTTTTTTTTTTCTTTCTGTCTTTGTCTTTGTTTTTTGGGTCACGCCTGGTGATGCTCAGGAGTTACTCCTGGTTCTGCACTCAGGAATCACTTCTGGTGTGGTTCTCAGTGGACCATATGGGATACTGAGAATTGAAGCCAGGTCAGCTGTGTTCGAGGCAAACAGCAGCTGTTGTACCATCTCTCTAGCCCATATCCTGCCATTTTTGAAGCAGTGCTAATGTGGATGGTGTGAAGAACTTCATGCCACTAGCTCGTGAATAGTGAAACTTTGTACTCCCTTTCGTTTGTTCAATAATTGTTAATGGTGCGCTGTGTGCTAGCAGTAGGATTTGCTGTCAGAACGGAGTTTACATTTAGAACAGATGTTAAAAAAATAAAACCATGATCAATGAGTGAATTATTCTTTTGGTTGTGGGCTTCTAAGACAAAGTTCAAATCATGAGGAAAGCAGAGAAACTTGGTTTCCTCTGAGAAGATGAGGGAAGGTCCAATAGAAATGCTTAATTTTGAGGACACATCAGGGCTTATTCCAGGCTCTGTGCTCAGGGATCAGTCCTGGTGGGGTATCGGGGACGATGTGGGGCGCTGGGATCCAACCTGGCTTGGCTGTGTGCAAGGCAATCACCTTACCTATTGTACTACCTCTCAGTTCCCCGAGAGTGATGTTTAAATTGATTCCTGAAGGTAACAGAAAAGGAGACAAGAGAGCTTGACAGTCGGATAAGATGGTCTTGGGGTGTCTATTACTCTTCAGGGAAGCCAGTGTGATCCCAGAGAGTCTGAGAGATGAAGGTTGCAAAATGATGTGCAGTTGGGCACCGAGCCCGTAGATTGTCAAACACTGGAGTGTTACAAAAGCTCAGTGGAAAGCAAATGAAGGGTTTTTATTATTTTATTGTAGGGGAGAGGCTACATATGCTCTTAGGGGAGCATATGTGGTGCCAGCGAATGAGCCAAGGTCTATTACATGCAAAGCAAGTACCTTGACCCCTGTACTGTCTCTCTAGCCCCAAGTAAAGGGTTTGAAAGCCTGCGAGGAAAAGGACCAGATCTTTATTTATTTAATTAATTATTGCTTTTAAGGTCATACCCTGCTATGCTCTGGAACAATTCCTTCCTGTGGATTCAGTAGTGGCTTCTGGTGGTGCTTGGGGAGGGCTGCATATGATGCTTGGGATTTAACCCAGGTCCACTGCATGCAAGATAACCAATCATCTTACCTTCTATACTATCTATACTGTTTTAGATTTTTCACTTTATATTTATTTATTTATTTTTGGGTCACACTCAGTGATGCTCAGGGGTTACTCCTGGCTCTGCACTCAGGAATTACTCCTGGCGGTGCATGGTGATGCTGGGTCCGTCTCATGCAAGGCAAATGCCCTACTCATTGTGCTATCACTCCAGCCCCAGAGTTTTGCTTTTTAAAAGATTGTTTTCGCTAAAAATAGGATGGGAGGAAAAAAAAACAGAGTAAGCAGGAGATAACTTAAGACCTGTTAAATTGCAGAATGAACAGAGCTGTTGGTGCAAGACTAAGTTGGCAAAACAAAACCTTGGACAGATAGAGAAGCCAGACCTTCTACTCTTCATAATTTAAGACTAAGTAATACGTGTTCTTGAAGAGGACTTTAATTAAGGATATCCAAGTTCCAGATGGCACGAGGGCCTTCTTGGTTCCTGCACTATAGCCCGGGCAGTGCTGGGTATGGGTCTGTGCTGGTGGGCAGGCAGTCGGCCCTCTTTCTTCCCTGTAGACCTGCTTTGGCTCTTCCTGCTTTGTCTCCTATTTGTGGAAGTCAGGGGTCAGTGGAAGGGCAGAGCAGAGAGGCTAGTGAGAGGATGCTGTCTCTCAAGACTGTTGAGCTTGTTTTCACAGGTCCAACCTAAAAGTCTACATTCAACCCTCATTTGGGAAGGGGTGGACTTTCACTTCTGCTCAATCTGAGATGCAAAATGATTTGATTTATTGTTTGCAAAGCGAAAAAAAAAGCATGATACATTGATCATGACTAATTGCTGCAGGTAATGCACATAAGAGATAGGTGCCGTCTCAAGGAGACACCTCATTACTGAAGCACACATGTCCCATGGACCCTTTGACGGCCACCTCGACTTCAATACACAGGCTCTTCCAAGTACACTTGGCTATGCCCGAAACCAGGGCTTATCTCACCTTCTGGGGAGCCCATGGCGCCATGAATGTCAGTAGCTGCTCACTGTCTGTGTTGGCCTCCCACGGAGGCTGGAACTCATGGCCACCCCACAAGCTAGGGATCACAAAGCAGCATGCATAAAGGAATGTGCTGTCACAGTGCTGGAGGCAGGAGGACTTAAGTGGAGATGGAGTGGATTCTTCTGGAAGCTCTGGAGGTGACTCCGTGCCAGGCCTCTCTCCTAGCATCTGACAGTGTCAGCAGTTCTTGGTAGTTTTTGGCATTTGGACACACCCATCTCTGCCTTGATCTTCACATGGCCTTGGGCTCTGTGTCTCCCCCCTCAACCCTCCCAACCCTGCCGCCTCTCTCTCTCATTTTTCTGACATGACAACAGTCACAAGATTTGGAGACCATCCCAGTCCTGGAAGATCTCATCTTGTGATCCTTAACATAATTCAATCTGCAGAGACCATTTTCCAACTTAGGTCACATTCACAGGGATTGGAGGGGTGCAGGTAGGCAGTAGTTGAGGGTAACTTTGTTGAGACCACTGTCTAACTTTATACTTTCATTTTATGTCTTTGTAAAATTTTGCTTGCTTGCTTTTTGCTTTTGGGTCATATCCATTGGTGCTCAGAGCTCACTCCTGGCTCTGTGCTCAGGAATCACTCCTAGCAGGCATGGTGAACTATATGTTCGCCTGGAATCAAACTTGGGTTGGCCATGTGCACGGCAAGTGCCCTAATCCCTGTAGTATTGCTCCAGTTCTGTCTTTCATTTTAAAGAAGGCTATTTTCATCCTTTGATTTTCAAGTAGCAAAATACATTTAAGAAAAGGAAACCAATTCAATCCCTTGCAATAGTCAAAGTAGATTCAAACTTTGTGGCCTGGCTGCAGATGTCAATATTTTGGGACTTTGAGTTTAATGATCCCTTCAAACACTTTAAATGAACTCCTAACCTTGTTCTGTATGCTTTTGCTGATGAGCTATCAATGCTGGGAGATAATTTAGAGTTTGCTTGTTTTCGCGTGGAACAATGGCATGATTTTGGCCCTGCTTGGACATGCTGTTAATTTTATTCATTTCAGATTCCTTAGTAAGCCATCTATACAAAAGTCAAATACGATATCTTCAACTATTTACCAAGAGAAAATACAATAAGACAAACATTATTTTCCTGCCAAATTGCTTCCAGGCCCATCGGCATCAACAGGAACATAAATAAATAAAAGCAAAATAAGCCAAAAGCCATAATCAACTGAAAAAATAAATAAACAAAAAATGCTTTTCATAAAATCTTGAAGCTGGTTAGGTTCAGAGATTGGCTTGATGTCAAGAATGGTCTGCTCCAAAGATGGTGAATCAGTGGCTGAGAAAGTTCTTTCACTAGCCGGAGGAGCCCCTCTAGAACCGCCGTGGGCAAGCTTCCAGTTGGCATGGCTGCAGTGGCAAGGAGAAATTTAAAAGGAGATTTTGCTGACTTGGCTTCCCCAGGGCACTTTTTAACTCTTTAGATTAAGAGACGCAGGTCCTCATTTCCAACCAGGTGGAAATTAGGGTCCTCTTGGCTGCAAGACCAGCCTTTGCACCCAAACAATACAGTTCAGACTCTGGACGTGGACACTGACGTGGAGTTCGGCAAGGCCAGGTCTTTACTGGAATCAGTGTCAGGAAGGGAAGGGGGAAACAGGCTTGCTTAAAGGGAAAGTTGGAGTTACCAGGGAGGCTTCGCAAAGCCTTGGCCGTGGAGTGCACGTGAGAGAGATCAGAATTGCTCCACACTCAACCCCCCATTCCTAGACTCTTTAAGCTCAATTACCTCCATGTTAGAATGTGGACCATGAGAAGTCCTTGGCAAGACTGAGGTGGCCCTGAGGCAATCGCTGACTGGAGGCTGGCTGCTGAAAGGAGAGGCATTTGGACCTTTTTTGAAGTAAATCTGCATATCCACCCTAGAGGCACATTTGGGGCCAAGGATAATGGGTTATGCAGTGAATTAAGATTTCTGTGGTAAGCTTGACTATTCATTATAGAGCAGTTTATGTGAAGTAATATTTGCTAGACAAACAGCTTTTTTAAAATATATTTTATTTTAATTAATTTATTTATTTTTGACATTTTGTTCCCTTTAATTTACAAAGGAATAGGTAAATCCTACCCACATTTTGAAGGGCACTCTGCTTGTCAGAATCACTGATTCACATGCTAATCTCATCTAGAAACACCCTCAAAGATGCACTCACAAATAAGACTCAATCTGAAAATCCTTGACCAGTCAAACTGACCACATAAAAGAGATCATTGCAACAGATATTTGACAATTTGGATCAAGGATCATTATCAAACAAATAATCTCAAATCTCAATGATTTATAAATCATTCATTCATTCTCTCATGGGTCCATAGTTCACTGTGGTTTAAACAGTTGAGTGAGATTGATTTGAGTAAATAACTCTGCTTTATAGTCGATCACATTTCCTGCAAATGGTTTCATTATGTGTTCTAGACATGAAGGGCAATATAAGGATGTTGAGCATCAACTTCCCATTGCATTAAAAAAAGAGATAGAGATGAAAGGGAAACAGCTTGGTTGAGATTAGGATAAGGTCCCAAAGGAAGAGGAATCATTTATATGTAATGTCAAGAGTGTGGGCTAGGTGGGACCAGATAACATGAATGATCTTGGCTTTAAATATATTTTTTTAAAAAAGTTATTTTCCACTGAAAAATATGGAATGCTTCATGAATCTGTGTCTCATCCTTCTAATCTTATCTCTATCATTCCAATTTTACTATATGTCCTGCCGAGACAAGCACGAAACAAAAGAACAAAAGGCTTATTGAAAAAACATCCCTAGACATCAGATTTTTAAAGTAACTTCCTAGGAGTATCCATTCAATGATTTCCATCTCCTGCATTTTTCAAAGCAATAAGGTATTTACTAGAACAGGCAATTGAATGGTTGGCCCACACCAGGTGATGCAGTATATTTCTTGATTTACAGCTCCAGTTCCTTGCTAATCAAATCTTCACTGCAAAAAAAAAAAAATACTCATAACTCAAGCAAATAAAGATCTGCCTTCTGTCTAGTAAAAGGGGTGTCAAAATAACTGACATTTAACTTAGTCAGTAGCCCAAAGACTGGAAACACAGTTGACAGGACCGCGTTGAACTTGATCCTGGCTTAAATCTCAGGCTGTAGGGAGTTACCCCAACTCTCATCATCCCATCAGGTTTCAGCCAGGTGTAAGAAAGAAAGATAAGGGAATGTACCTCTACATCCCTTTAAAAGACATCAAAAAGAATTGGCAGAGATAATTCCAAAGGCAAAACACATCCTAATTTATGACTCAGGGGGCTGGAATTGTTACTCCAGCTAGGTGACTGTGTGCCCAGCTAAAATTTAGTTCTATAATGTAGTAGTAGTAGTAGTAGTAATAATAATAATAAATAATAAAAGAACTAGACTTTGGAAGGCAACATACTTCCTGCTATAGCCCACCTTTCAGCCACCCAAATATCTGTGAGGTCTTTTCATATAGAATGTATTTGCTTCTTCCAATGGGAGATGTTGCAATACCCATGTAAATATTTCGTCCATCTTTTTTTAAAAAAAGACAATTGTTTAACTCTTTCCAAAGTTACAGTTTCATTTTCTATTGATGTCTTCCATTGATTTTCATTTTTATTTTTATCTTCTGTTCTCTTTGAATTAGACTTTCTATTTATCTACCTTCTTCTGGATTGTCATCAGTTGGCTTCATAGTTTTATTTCCTGATAAGATATTTTTTCCACTTTATATTTTCTGTGAGGTGTGAGGGGGTCTAACTTAACTGTATCTTTATACATTGTACAACTTCTAAACACCTTTAACTAAGTAATTCCCTGTTTTTAAAATGTCTTTTTATTATACTATATGCCTCCTACTACATTTCACCACATAATCATTGCTAATATTATAAATATTTTTTAAATGGGATATTTCCATTATGTGAAACTTTTTAAAAGGTTTCAAACCAACTTTCAGACTTAAAAAAACAGGGTGTGAGAATTATGTGGTGCTGAAGATGTTATGGTATGCAGGTGAATCCATTACTGAAACTTTATTATATATTTTCTTTTCTTTCTTCTTTTTTTTTAACTTTTGGGTCACATCAGCAATGCTCAGGGGTTACTCCTGGCTCTGCACTCAGGAATTTACTCCTGGCGGTGTTTGGGGGACTATATGGGATACTGGGAATCAAACCCGGGTCTGTCACATGCATGGTAAATGACTTCCCTGCTGTACTATCACTGCAGTTCCTCTATTATACATTTTCTGCCAACCTTTTTCATACATTTTCTGCAATCTATTCAGAACCTTTATTTTACATTTTCTGTTAGTCTACTTGCCTGCTCTATGCCAGTTTATTATTTTTTAAACTCATAACTGTGGCTTTTGTTATTGTATTATGTTAACATGCATTAATGCAGTACATTATATTAGTATGTGTATTGGTATAACAAATAAATGTGAATGCATGTAATTTTATTTTTATTTGTAATTTAATTTTTAAGTAGCTTAAAATTTTTTAAACTTTGGGCATGGAGAAATAGTATGGGGTTCACAGCCTGTGTCTCATGCAGCCCAACGGTCTCATCACCAACACTGCATGTTCCCCAGTGTCCTGCACAGTGCAATCCCAGAGGCCCTCGAGAACTGCAGGGTGTGCCCAGGTATCCCCAGCCCTGCAGGGCTCCAGCAGCATCACATCCTCAATCCCTTGCATTGTATTATAGGTTGGCCGAGCATCACTGGGAGAGCACCAGTTGGAAGGCCCCCCAAATTGAAAACTCAGCACGTGTCACTTCTCCACTGAAAACAAAAAAAAAAAATTTAACAACATCTGTCAGATTTGCTGCTTTTAGCAGAATTAGGTTTTCAGCAAATGTTTGGGTGATTGCAATCTCCCAGCACAGTGTATGTTGTCCTTGTGCTAATTTGGAGAATTGTGTTAGGAAAATTACGTCCATATCCTCGCTTGGCCCATGATCTGTCGCCTCCTTTTGAGATGATATCATGTCTATTTTTCTTTCATTTTGTGCTTGTCCAAGAGCTATCTACCACAATCTAAGAAAATGTCAAAAGCTGTTCTGGAATAATCTGTCCCCCCCCCCATGTGCTCATCACCCCAGTTCTCATACATTTTCTCTCTCACATACACGAGCCCACACATAGCTACTCATCAGAAGTTTTCCCTTTATGCCACCAAACAGAAAAACCCCAGGCTAACTGTGAGGATTAGTCATTAAATCTGGACACATTTCTTCAGCCATTTTCTGGCAGCAATAGGAAAGCTTGAATGCCCATAGAGGAGAATATTTTCAGTCACTAGATACAGAGTCAAAACATTTTTAAAGATAAATTTGGGAAGGTTGTATCACAATATTTTCTAGAGATAGTTTTTAAGTAGGGACAAGACTGTACGCACAAACTTGGGCAACAGAGCACTGGTTGACAAAATGGCTTTGGATGACTTTATAGAATTCTCGTGTATAGGTGTAAAACAGGGTCATGAGGATCTCTTATTTGCCAGACACTTGCATAAACATGTAGACACTCCTTTGTGTTTATAAAGCAAATTCCTGTTTAATTCTTTGCATTAAAAAAAAAGACAAACATAATGGTGGAGTAAATGCCCAAAGACAATGGAAACAAAGAACTTGAGAACTGGTTTTCCACAGGAAGTAGGAGAGTTGGGGGGGATAAAACAGGGAAGAAACTACAACCGTGATGGAGGGAAGTATTCAACCCGGAAGAGGAGGGGTGTTAAGTGTTGAAACGCTGTCAGTAACAGTTCTGTAAACTGGTGCCAAAAGTGTTTTTTTCTTTAAAAAGTACCTCTTGTAGAGGCAGGACTAGTGGGTGGGAGAGAAACTGGGAGTGGAGAGGGAGGGTGGGGAGGGGGATGCCTGAGGGAACTGGGCACTGGTGAAGGGATTGGTGTTGAAACTTTGTATGCCTGAAATGCAGTCATGAATTCATGGTGATTAAATAAAATAATATAAGAAAGAAACAAAGGGAAAAGATTTGATTTCTGTTATTAGACATACATTTTTGCCTGGTTTCTGACATAAGAATTTTATGTTACTTACTGGGGTCAGAGCGATAGTATGGTGGGTAGACATTTGCCTTGCATACAGCCAACCTGGTTCTATCAGTTCAACACAGTTCTATCCCCAGCATCCCATAGGGTTCCAAGCACCACAAGGAGTGAGTGTAGAGGCAGGAGTTAATACCTGAGCATTACCTGGTGTGAACCAAAAAAGTAAAAAAAAAAGCTTTTTTTTAATATTCCTACTCCTGATAGCTTTGCTAACTACTATCAAGGGCTTTTGTCTATACTCCAGAGTCACTTGTTTTTAGGGAAATGCAAATCAAAACAACATCTATCTCACATCAGTGAAAACGGCTCACATCAAAAAGACAGGAAATAGCCAGGGTTCCTATTTTACACATAGGAACCCTCATTCACTGAAGGTGAATATGACATCTGGTTCGATCTCTATGGAAAACTGTATTAAGAAATCTCAAAAATATAAGAAGAGTTTCTATATAACCCAGTCATTCCACTTCTTGGCATCTAACCCCAAAATACAGAAAATATGAACTGGAATAGATATATGTACACCTTTATCCATTGCAATGCTTAGCACAATAGCCATGATATGGAAGCAACTCAAATATCCCATGACAAACGAATGGATAAAGAATGTGTAGTATGTACCCAGCACAGTGGGTAGGGCGTTTGCCTTGCACGCAGCCAACCCTGGTTTGATTCCTTTGTCCCTCTCAGAGAGCCCGGCAAGCTACCAAGAATATCCCGCCCGCACAGCAGAGCCTGGCAAGCTACCCATGGCGTATTCACTATGCCCAAAACAGTAACAACAAGTCTCACAATGGAGATGTTACTGGTGCCCACTCGAGCAAATCTATGAACAATGGGACGACAGTACTAATATCTGTACACAATGGAATACTATGCAGCCATAATGAAAGAGGGAATCTCACAGTTTGCTGCAACACAGAGCCAGGAATAGCACTTGAGTTCCACCAGGGGATAGTGCCAACTGCCCTCCACTCCAACCAAAAAAAAGAAAAAGCTCTGAGCTAGGCCTGTTATACCTTGTAAAAGGGATCTTCAGAATATTATCACTGTAAATGTCAGTCATACTCAGTGTTACCTGAACATTCTGTCACATTTCCGGTGCTCTTGACTCTGGATCACACAGCTCCAGTGGATGGAACTGGAGGGCATCGTGTTTAAGTGAAATAATTCAGAAGAAGAACAAATACTGGAGGATCTCAGTATTTTTTCATCTGTGAAAAAATTTTTCATCTCACTTTTTTCATCTGTGAAAAAAGACTAAATAAGTGAATAGACAATACTGAGTGAAGGTAAACCCTTGGCTTTTGATTATGATATTGAAATTATCAAGCAGTGGGGGCAAGAGAGGAGGAAGGAAGAGGCAAAGTAGAAGTGACACAGTGGGACAGTGGTGGAGGGTCTTGGGCACTTCGGTGGTGGTGAAGATGCAACGACTTTGTACGCCAAGACCATCAATGATAACACTACTGCATCCATGTCACCTAAACTTCAATTTAACACAAAAGGTGGAGTAGATGGACCAGTTTTGAAAATAGGAAGACTTTTCATCCATGACAAGTGTTTAAGAGTGTGGGCTTAGAAGTCAGACAGGTCTCACTTCAAATCCCAGACTGACAACAGGGTAGTGGTGTGGTTTTGGATTAGTCATTTAACATTTCTAAGGCTCATTTCTTCCCTGTCTAACTATGAGAGCTAAGCGGGAGAATGTGTAGAGAGCAGCAGGGAAAACTCCACTTATGACAAACTTACCTCTAGTACCGGAGGCAAGGCACTTACCTGAGTGCAGCGGGCCCAGATTTGATCCCTGGAACAGCCTAAAGTCAATCCTCCAAACACCGTCAGGGGTCACTTACTGGGCACAGAGCCAGGAATAGCCCTTGTGAACCACCAGGTGTAGTGCCAATAGCCCTCCACCCCAACCCCCCCCCCCAAAATATAGCTCCTAGCTGTGCAGTTATAGTTTGTAAATGGGATCTGCAGAATATTCTAACTGTAAATATCATACTAAGTGTTATCTGAACATCCTGTCGCATTTCCCATGCTCTCGACTCTGGATCACACTTCCTCTGCAGTACCCAGGCAGTGTCTCCCTCTCATTTTCTCTTCTTTCACCTGATCCATTCCTTGCTGTCCAGGCAGATGGGGGAAACAAGCAACAAAGGGATGCTTGGAACTTATAGGAATTCTCAAAGCATTTATAGAAATGCTCAGAAGCTCTTCACAGTTTTGAAGTCTTGAGTCAGAAGTCAGATCTGCCGGACTGGAGCGATAGCACAGCGGGTAGGGCATTTGCCTTGCACGTGGCCGATCCAAGTTCGATTCCTTCGCCCCTCTCAGGGATCCCGGCAAGCTACCGAGAGTATTCTGCCCGCACGACAGAGCCTGGCAAGCTCCCCGTGGTGTATTCTATTTGCCAAAACCCAGTAACAATAAGTCTCACAATGGAGATGTTACTGGTGCCTGCTCAAGCAAATTGATGAACAACAGGATGACAGTGCTACAACGGTGCTATAGACAATGAGTCAGAAGCATCTTTAGAAGCTCATTTAGTAATTTTGGTTTTAAAAATGGTAAATGGAAGGACAGGGGGATAGTACCATGGGTAAGGAGCATGCCTTGAATGTGGCCGACCCAGGTTTCATCCCCGGCATCCCATATGGCCCCCCGAGCACCGCCAGGAGTGATTCCTGAGCACAGAGCCAGTATTTACCTCTGAGCATCGCTGGGTGTGGTTTAGTAGCCCCCTCCCCGCCCACCCCTTGCCCAGCGAATGTTAAATTGCACAGCCTAAAGTGACTGTAGGCATTTTCAAAGAACTTGGGGTCAATTTAGAAGTTACCTGTGATCCAGTTACAACATAAGCCTCTTTTTTTCCTGCAACTCAGAGCCCCGGAGACATAAAGAGCCTCTCTCTGTCGTTATAAAAGCAGTTCTCAGGGGTTGGTTCCATTTCTCATCCGTAAGGAAAACCACTGCACCTGGGCAAGCCATTCCTGGTAACAGAAGCCAAGGGCAATGTTTAGATCTGCCATTAAATTAGAGTCTGTTCAAAGTTCTGGAAACAAAAACCACACTTGTTCCAGAAACAGTGTTATTTAGACACAGCCCTGCATACAGTAGGGCTGCAAGAGTATTTGCTGAGTGAAAGAGTGGATGAATGAATAAATGGGTGGATGAGGAGGTAACCTAATGATGTTCTCCGTGTGTTTTGACGACAGAGACACCAGAAACCGTTCAGCCGGGTGCCCAAGCTCAGCCTGCCAGCTCACATCCTTTGCCACATATTCAGCAGCAGCTGCGGAGTGAAGAGTGTTACCATGGCAAGCTGAGCAGGAAGGCGGCAGAGAGCCTCTTGGTAAAGGATGGAGACTTTCTGGTTCGAGAAAGTGCAACGTCCCCTGGCCAGTATGTGCTGAGCGGGCTGCAGGGAGGCCAGGCCAAACATCTTCTCCTGGTGGACCCCGAAGGCAAGGTATCATGGACTCCCAGTGCAGCCTTCCAAGGATGGGTGATGGGAAGGCTCAAAGGGCTACATCCACTGTCTGATATTGAGGAATTTTCAAGGCAAAATTATCATCACTTGTCATCCTGTTGCTTATCGATTTGCTCGAGTGGGCGCCAGTAATGACTCCATTCGTCCCTGTTGCATGCTAGTATAGCCCAGTGATGTCTGCTCGCTCCAGGAACAAGAAGAGCATCTAACCATTTGTTCAGGGTCTTAAGGAAGAAGTCTGACCATCTTGTAGGTGGACGGCCAGGCGTTCTTTTGACGTCCCATGAAATCCATAATTATATACATATAATATATATAATCCAAAATTATATATAATATAATATATATGCATCACTGCCACTGTCATCCTGTTGCTCATCGATTTGTTCGAGTGGGCACCAGTAACGTCTCTCATTGTGAGACTTATTGTTACTGTTTTTGGCATATCCAATATGCCACAGGTAGCTTGCCAGGCTCTGCCATGCAGGCATGATACTCTCGGTAGCTTGCTGGGCTCTCTGAGAGGGGCGGAGGAATCGAACACGGGTCGACCGAGTGAGAGGCGAAGGCCCTACCGCTGTACTATCGCTCCAGCCCATATATGGATATATGAATGTATTTTTTTACTGTACCACCCAGCAGTGCTCAGGAGTTAGTTCTGGCTCTCAAAGGAATTATGGTGCACAGGGGACCATATGGGGTACTGGGGATTGAACTCGATCAGCCACATGCAAGGCAAGTGCCCTACCTGCTGTACTATGTCTCTAGTCCAAGGCACATTACTGATTTTTTCCCCTTGACCCTAATATTGGAACAGAAAGTGCTCAGTTGAGGCGAGTGGGAGGGTTTCATGGAGCCCTGCAGGGGATCCAGGAGAGCACAGCCTCTTTCTGCCTGTCTCAGTTCAGCTCAGTGAATTCAGTACTCCGTGAGCTATGGGAGTCACGGCTGACAGTTCCTCACCATCACATACAGAGCCCTTACCCTGACACAGCTTAATTTCATGAAACAGATGCTTCAATCATTGTAACCTAAGGATGGACATGAGAATAGTCTGACCAAAGCATTATGTTGTTTCTCAGAGGAAGGAAAGTGGCTCTGGCTGACAGCTGAAAAAGCTTTTTGCAGGTCTGATGTGTAAGATGAGTCCTGGAAGAGGGCAAAGTTTAAAAAGGGGAGCATGGGAGGCCAGAGATAAAGCAAAGGGGTCAAGGAGCTTGCGTTGCATATAGTCCCTGAGCAGCACCAGGAATAGCTCCTGAGCACTGCCAGGTGCGACCCAACGCCCTTCCCCAAAGGGAGCACAAGCAAAGAATCACAGGAGCAGACAGGACAGTAAAATGGCATTGAGTCAGGGGCCAGATAGTAACAGCACTTACTTGCCTTGCACACTGCTGACCTGGGTTTGATCCCTAGTACATCATATGGGTCCCTGAGCACCACCAGGAGTGATCCCTGAGTGCAAGGAAAAACCCCCGAGCACAGCTGGGTGTGGTCACCCCAAACAAAACAAAACAGGAAAGATATTGAGAGGGGACAGCTGAGTGGAGCAGGTATTTGCCTGCTCTGGGTTTCAGACCAATGACCAAGGACCTTCTATCTGTCTCGGTCTCAGGAAACCAATAAGGACTGTCTTGGGCAGACGCTGTGATCAAGGGCGGGTAGAGCCGCCTGCCTCAGCCCGGGAGAGTCTGCAGTATACCTAGAGAGACACCAGAGGGAGCTAGAGATCGTGGTGCCTTGCAACAAATGGTCACGGTTCTCCGAGCCACAGATCTGAGCAAAGGTTTAGAGGCCCAGTAATCACTATTCTGCCTGACTGCTGAACATTTTTCCTATGTAAGGCCAGATCCAGAATCTGATCTAGAGAAGTGGAAATGTAGGATTTGTGTGACAAAGCATTCAAAATAGCCACATCTATTGAACTCAGTAGAATTTTTGGAATGCTTTGGAAAGTTTAAAATAGCCTGAAAACCAGTTCAACCATCTTAGTACCAGGACTTTAACTGACTGTGAAATAGAAGAAATTATCAAAGTCATTGGAAATCATACTTGGAATAGTCACAACTAGGTCACAAATACCATGGTAGACAGCATGTCAGATGATAAAGCAAGTGGGTTGGGTTTTTATTATTATTATTATTTTGGTTTGTTTTGTTTTTGGGCCACACTCAGTGGTGTTCAGGGACCAATTCTGGTAATGCTCAGAAACCACATAGAGTGCCAGGACCAGACCTGGATCAGCCGTATGAAAGGCAAATGCCTAAATCCTGTACTATGTCTATGGCTCCTTTCCAAACCGCTTTTAATAAATTTAATGTTGAAATTGTGCCACGTTTCTTTCTTTCTTTCTTTCTTTCTTTCTTTCTTTCTTTCTTTCTTTCTTTCTTTCTTTCTTTCTTTCTTTCTTTCTTTCTTTCTTTCTCTCTCTCTTTATCTCTCTCCTTCCTTCCTTCCTTCCTTCCTTCCTTCCTTCCTTCCTTCCTTCCTTCCTTTCTTTCTTTCTTTCTTTCTTTCTTTCTTTCTTTCTTTCTTTCTTTCTTTCTTTCTTTCTTTCTTTCTTTCTTTCTTTCTTTCTTTCTTTCTCTCTTTCTTTCTCTTTTTTTCCTTTCTCTTTCTTTCTTTCTCTTGTTTCTTCTTTTTTCCTCTTTCTCTGTTTCTTCTTTCTTCCTTTTTTCTTCTTTCGCGCTTTCTTTTTCTTTTTCTCTCTTTGTTTCTTCTTTCTTCCCTTTTTCTTCTTTCGCTTTTTCTTTTTCTCTCTTTGTTTCTTCTTTCTTCCTTTTTCTTTTCTCTCTTTCTTTGTTTCTTCTTTCTTCCTTCCTTCCTTCTTTCCTTCCTCTTTCTTGTTTCTTCTTCCTTTCTTTTTTTCCTTCTTTCTCTCTTTGTTTCTTCTTTCTTCCTTTTTTCCTTTTTTCTTCTTTCACTCTCTTTTTATTTTTCTCTTTCTTTTTTCTTTCTTTCTTTCTTTCTTTCCCTCTTTCTTTCTTTCTCTCTTTCTTTCTATCTTTCTCTCTCTTTCTCTCTTGTTTCTTCTTTTTTCCTTCTTTCTCTCTGTTTCTTCTTTCTTCCTTTTTTCTTCTTTCGCTCTTTTTCTTTTTCTCTCTTTGTTTCTTCTTTCTTCCTTTTTTCTTTCACTTTCTTTTTCTTTTCTCTCTTTCTTTGTTTCTTCTTTCTTCCTTCCTTCCTTCCTCCCTTCCTTCCTTCCTCTTTCTTGTTTCTTCTTCCTTTCTTTTTTTCCTTCTTTCTCTCTCTTTGTTTCTTCTTTCTTCCTTTCTTTTTTCTTCTTTCGCTCTCTTTTTATTTTTCTCTCTTTCTTTGTTTCTCCTTCCTTTCTTTCCTTCTTTCTTTCTTTCTTCCTTTCTTTCTCTCTTTTTTCTTGTTTCCTTCTCTCTCTTTCTTTTTCTCTCTCTCTTTCTCTCTTCTTTCTTCTTCCTTTCTTCTTTTTCTTCTTTCTTTCCTTCTTTCTCTCTCTCTTTGTTTCTTCCTTTCCTCCTTTTTTCTTTTGCTCTTTCTTTTTCTTTTTCTCTCTTTCTTTGTTTCTTCTTCCTTCCTTCCTTCCTTCCTTCCTTCCTTCCTTCCTTCCTTCCTTCCTTCCTTCCTTCCTTCCTTCCTTCCTTCCTTCCTTCCTTCCTTCCTTCCTTTCTCTTTCTTTTTTCCGTTTCCTCCCTCCCTCCCTATCTCTCTCTCTCTCTTCCTTTCTCCCACCCTCTCCTCCTCCCTCCCTCCTTTCCTGTACACAGAGCATCACTCTTGGTGATACTCAGAAGACCATATGTAGTGCCAGGGATAAAACTGGAATCAGCTACATGCAAGACAGGTCCTTAACCCTTGACTATCTCTCTGGTCCTTAGGTAACTTTTCCTCTTACAGTGAATGAAACTAGTGGTAGAAAAGACTGGAAGTTTACAATTATGTGAGGATTAATAGCAGGCCCTTGTAACAGTGTGTTAAAGCTAGGTAGGAGACCGAACACACACAGTATGCAGGTGGCTGTGACTCACTGTGAAGTGCAGTGACCTCTGCTTAGCCACTGTCAACTGCCCTCACTCAGAGTTGATCTTTCCAAGGAACCCATAAAGATATATATATATATATAAAATATACATATATATACTTGTGTGTGTATATATATATATATATATATATATATATATTGCTTTTTTTGGTCACACCAGGCAATGTTCAGGGGTTACTTCTGGCTCTTCACTCAGGAATGACCCCTGGCAGTACTTGGGGGACCATATGGGATGCTGGGAATCGAACCTGGGTCAGCTGCGTGCAAGGCAAATACCCTACCCACTGTTCTATTGATCCAGCCCCTAAAGCCATATTTTTATATGAAATTTTATATAAATTATTTTTAGGCTTTCTCCTATTTCTATGCTTAGGGGTTTCTCCTGCAGTGCTCATGGGAGCATGTGGTTTTGGGGTTGAATCCAGCCTTCCTGCATCAAAGCTTGCACTTAGCCCTTTGAGTTGCCTCTCCAACCTTCCCCGCTTTAAATGCAAAACACCAAAACATTTCTTAGACCCAATCTGCCTTACCCCCCAGGCCTCACTCAAGATGATTGAAAATATCACCTGGTAGATGTAACAAGAGTGGCTGGTTTGTGATCTCTGACACTAGGGAGATTCATTTAACATTTATTGTAAGATCAGGTGGAAAGAAAAGGGGAAAACCAAGGACAGAAATGAATTAGGCGCTTCTATTAGACGCTAGTGTGAATGCCAGAGAGATACGGCGGTGGTAAGGCATCTGCCTGGTATCAGCCAACCCAGGTCTATCCATGACACCCCATATGCTTGCCTGAGCCCTACCAAGAGTGATCCCTGACTCAGAGTCAGGAGTAAGCCCTGAGCACTGTTTGCTGTGCCTACAACCCTCCCCTATCAAATAATGCTCGTGAGAGTGAACCCAAACTGAGGGAGGAGACATGGGGCGAGGAAAGCATAGGGAGTTGGGATTAAGAACACAGGCTGGCAGGGCTGATGTGATGTGGGCTGGGGATGAGCTGCAGGGATAAGACTTTTCTTCAAGGATTGAACCTATTTGAGCATAAGGCGGAGACTATATGCCCTTTCCCTCTTAATCCTCTGGAGTGTGTTTCCTAAGAAGCAACTACTTTCTTTCCTAGCTACAACAGAGGGATCCAGATCAAGAAATGTGAGAAACATAGTCACAGTGTCATTATCTATGTCTCAGTTCGTATCAAATTGGACCCAGGGGCTGGAGCAATAGCACAGCGGGTAGGGCATTTGCCTTGCACATGGCCAACCGGGGTTCGATTCCCAGCGTTCCATATGGTCCCCTGAGCACCGCCAGGAGTAATTCCTGAGTGCAGAGCCAGGAATAACCCCTGTGCATCACCGGGTGTGATCCAAAAAACAAACAAACAAAAAAATTGGGCCCATTATTCCAATCAGTGTGTTGATGTCATATGCATATACAGAACAGACCCCCTCTCAGAGGGATGGTGGTGGTACAGAACACTGCTCTCTGGCAAGCAGAAGCGTGTGCCAGGCCCACCTACTCAGTGGAGTCTGATGGAGAGCAGCATCTCAGACTCATGACATGAATCAACTCCTGTGACATTTGTAGGAAGGAGAGACAAAAACTGATGAGAGAGGCCTGAAGCTGCTTCTTTGTGGGGATTTATCCCAGGAGAGGTTAAACTCAAAAGGTCCTGCTCCCTCCAAAAGCAGGATGTCACAGAAGCACTCTGTTAGATGGAATTAAAATATGGTGGAATTCTGGCTTCTCTACACCCTATTTAAATATTCATAGGAATGGTGACATTAGAGGATAGATCAGCTGGTCTATGGTCCAATCAGCAAGGCAAATTGGTTGACTGAAAATTCGGATTGGGTGGCAAGTTCTCTTTCTTTTCCTTACTAGAAGGATGGTTGCTAAGAGAGAATGAGAAAACTGAAGGATATCCTTGAAAAATACCACCTTCACTCTTTTTTTGTGGTTCCAAGCATAAAGCACATGCTCCTCTACTGAGCTACTTCCACATCCTGTTCCTTTGCTTCATTCAACAAAATATCTCACTAGTGCCCTCGGGGTTGTGTTTTTGCATATGCTTGCATATTTCAGGAGAAGTAGCACTATTGTTTGCGAGCGGGCACAAGTAACATCTCCATTGTGAGACTCGTTACTGTTTTTGCCATATCGATTACGCCATGGGTAGCTTGCCAGGCTCTGCCGTGCTTCGGGAGAAGTATTATCATTAAACCCACTCCATGTGTGCTCTTCTTTTCAAGGTAAGGACCAAGGACCACGTTTTTGATAATGTTGGCCATCTTATCCGCTATCACATGGATAATAGTCTGCCAATCATCTCTTCTGGAAGCGAAGTGAGCCTTAAGCAACCAGTAAGAAAAGGTAATAATCCAGGACTTATGCATCTGAGCAACTGACACCATGGCTGTGCCATCCTGCTGACATTTCAAGAAATGCCTTTTGGGAAAGGACACAAACGATAGTTCCAGTTTGGTTTCTAGATAAGATAGATCCCAGACTGTGAAGTGCATCTTTCCAGGATCCTCGTGGACTGGGTCTTTTATAAAACAAAGAACTAACAGAAATTCATTTTCAGAAAGTGTACATCAGATTAGGGGGATACGGATTCATCCATGTGAAGAGAAGTTAAACATAAGCACGGATGTCACTTTTATAAGGGCCATATTGCATTGATAACAAGCTAAAAAAGCACAATTAAAATTTTCTCATGCTAAAGACAACTTGAGTGAACTGCCGGGGCAGTGGTATGTGCCTTTTAACCTTTGGGGACATTTTCATATTGGGGAAGATTAGTTCTAAGTGTCTTCATGTTCTATAACTACAGAACCATTTGCCAAAAAGTCTTCTCTTGTTACAAAAATTAGAAGCAATTTGCTTGATAGTTATTGGTTTTAGTACATTTTCTGTTTAGTAGCATGTTCACTGCAATATTAAAATAAAGTTGATATTGAATTCGGGCTATGCCTGTGACGGTGGGCTCAGTGCCACTGAGAATGTTGGTCTGTTTCATGGATCTGTCCATTTGCTTGTTAAAGGATTTAGGTACAAATTCTTGACTTGGTGCTTCCCAAAGTTGGGTATCCGGATGTTCTGTATGCAGCTTGTAACATACTGAAGAAGCCAAATGAATCTGTCATTTCTAATCTCATCTTATTTATCCTTCCTTCTCACTCTATCACCCGCACCCTCACCCCTACCCCACTATGAATTTAAAATCAGAGAAACCATTGTCCTTCACATTCAATGTTCAGATTGGTTTCATTCTCATTTAAGTGCAGAATTTATGTGGAAGTATGGGGAGAGATTCTATTGACTAGCTCTGACTGAATCTCAATCCCTTGCCTACATGTACCCTTAGCACCCTTTCCAGACATTATCAGAACAAAAAGCAGAAATGAGAAAACATATCGAACAAATCAGTTAGCACAGTTTGCCCCCATGGTAAATGGAAGCTTGGTAAATGAAAATTGGTCATTAAATGCAACATAGAGAAAAGTGTTAGATTGCGGCACATCAGTGTGACCTTGGACAAGTTGCAGACCACTGTCTGGACCCCACTTTCCTTGTTTATAAAATAAGCAAACTAGGGGCTGGAGTGATAGTACAGTATGTAGAGTGTTTTCCTTGCATGCTCAGACAGGTTCTGGGAATCATCCCATATGGTTCCCAGAGCACTGCCAGGAATAATTCCTTCGAACAGATCCAGGGGTAACCCCACCCCTTATTTTGATGGGGCCCCCAAATGAACAAATAGACAAAAAACCCAAACAAACAACAACAACAACAACAAAACTCAAAGGGAAAAACAAGTAGGCTGGGCTAGAGGAAATCAGATCTATTTTAGTCATAACATGGTATATCTCTAAAAACAAGTTCCCTGTTTGTTTGGGATTAATGTCTGTATAATTAAGGTGAAAAATTCTATTTCCCTACCCCCACTTTAGTCTATAACTGTATTCCAGAATGAATGGGACATCTGAGATCAGATATTGGATGCCTAAAGCTTTTCAGTCAAAGCATGGATATTTTGGAAAAGTAGAAGTAATTACAGGAGAAGTGGGTTTGTGTGTTTTGAGTAGCACTAAAGGGTGTCAGTCCTTTACTTCACTTTCATATCGAGATATAGCCGTGATTTGAGAAGGCTTTTGTTTGTTTTTCTGAAATTATTTGGACAGTTGCCTTAACTCCATTTCATTTTGGCTAAGTAGATACAACTTACTGTTTGCAATTTTGACAGATTTGCTAGGATTTAAATAAAACATGGGAGACTTCTTTGCATAGAAATCATTGGAAATCAAGCACAGTCAACTTTAATATTTTTATGTAAAGGCTTATGGCTCTATTTTACTTCTAGTGTATTTAATTTCTTAGATATGTTTGTTTCCTTGTATACAACTAGGAAATAATGCATTTTTCCATGAATTTTTCATATGCCCTAATTCTTGACTATCTGCCCTCATAAAGGGGATTGCCTTGGGTATATATATCATAGATACTTATGGTTAGAGACCGTGATCAGAGACAGAACAGGACTGTGGTTTAGTCTCACTGAATAAAATGCTAAATGGGTAGCAAACAAAGGGATTCCTGTAAAAATTGAAGCTGAGAGTATTAAAAATGTGAGAAGTACATATGGATAATCAGTATTTGACTATAATGGTATAATAGTTGGGCAAATACTGTGCTTCAAAATATTATGAACACAAAACACAATGAAGCAACAGCAGAAAATTTGCTTGCATGCTATTTCAATGACACACTTATCTTTTGTCTTCAAGTGGAAATTAATTTGCTTATAAAAATCTGTAAAAACACTTTTCAAAAAAATAAATGATTATTGCTTTGTGACAAATGATAGCCTATGCCTGATGTTTGGGGTTTGGGACTTTTGTCATTCTAGGATGTATCAGGTTCTGACATGAAACAGATGGCTCCTTTAAATGAGGTAATTAGAGAAGAGTTCATAAAGAGATGCTTTCCAAAGCTGTGAGCAGACAGTGGGGTGACCATACGGGAGAATCTAGAGCCCTGGAACCCTTAAAGGGGGAAGGAGGGGAGCAACAATGGAGATGGAAAGAGTTGTGGGCTGGAGAGATAGTACAGCAGAGAGGGTACTTGCCTTGCATGCTGCTGACCAAAGTTTGGTCCCTCAATCCATATGGACTCCCAAGTCCATGCAGGCATGATCTCTGAGCTCAGGACCAGGAGTAAGCCCTGAGCACCTCCTGGTGTGGTGCACAGACAAAAATTAAATAAAAATAAAAAGAGATGGAGAGAGAGCTGTGTGAAAGACTACCTTTGGGGACTTGTGATGATGTGCAGCGGAGAGACTCAACCTGCTCTAAGTGACTCCACCAAGGGATCTGGGACATTTGCTTCAATGGATGAAGGGTCATCATCATCATTATCATTATCATCATTATCATCATCATCAACATCATCATCCCGTTATTGTCGAATTTCTCGAATGGTCTCAGTAACATCTTCATTCGTCCTAGCCCTGAGATTTTAGAAGCCTCTCTCTATTTGTCCTTCCCAGTGATGCCACATTGGAGGCTCTTTCAGGGTCAGGGGAATGAGATCCATCATTGTTACTGGTTTGGGCGTATGAATACACCATGGGGAGTTTGCGAAGCTCTCCGATGTGGGCAGAAAACTCTAGGTAGCTTGCCAGGATCTTTCAGAGGGAGAACTAGACTATAAGAGAGAGTTTGGTTTTAAGTGTCTGGGTGTGGGCCATTGGTGGGATTACACAGCGCCGGGGCAGTCCCTGGGTGTGACTGCCTAGCTATTGGAAAATGGGGGACCTGGGCGGAAAAGGCCCTGCTGATCCGAGCAGGCTTGGAGGTCTCAAACCCGGTTCCCACACACCTGGGTTCCTCTGCCAGTACCTTCATGCGTGAGGCTCGGGATGAAGGGCAGTCTCAACAAATGGTACTAGAACAATTGGACATCTGGAGCAAAGAGTGAGTGCAAATGAACTGGAGATTTACATGTAAAATGTAAAACTTAAACATTTAGGAAAGAGACATAGGAAGAGAAACCGGAGACCTCACCCTGGGCTGGGTGGACTCCTAGAGAAGCTTGGGAGAGTCTCTCAGCTGGATCCTGCAGAGACTGTCCTCAGATGGTCTCAGGCTATGGTGAAGGCAGAACCATGCACTGGGCTGGGCTGACCCTGGGACAGAGTTCGCTGACTGACTGAACTGCAGCACAGCTATCTGGAGAGTCTGTGCATCTTTATATATTGCAGAACCCATGACCTGTGGATGAACACAGAGGCCTACTATGACTGTCCCTCCACCAAAAGCATGCACTGTTCACATGCCAGAACCTGGAAACAACCCGAGTGCCTGAGAGCAGACAATAAACTATGGCATTGTATAGATATACAATGGAATACTACACAGTGGTTAGAACATATGAAGTCATGAAATTTGCTTATGAATGGATGGATGTGGAGAATATCATGCTGAATGAAATAAGTCAGAAGGAGA